>NW_028225180.1:11225475-11315475 GCF_052327205.1 Somniosus microcephalus | reverse complement strand
TTCTTTGCATTGTTTAATGATTTGGTTCACTCGGATTGGTGTTTGGGGAGCAGTGTTGGTCTGGGACTAGTCAGGGTCCGGCTGGGTAGGAGAACTTAGTTTCAGTAACAACTGACTCAGGGGACTCGTTTCTGGGTTCAGCTCTTGGGTCTGGAGGGCTTTAAAATGAAGGGTGTCTGGGGAACTAGTTTTTAGGTGATTTAGAAAGTTTAGTGCTCGTTTTTGGATGTTTATTATCAGTGGGTATCTGCCTAGTTCGGCTCTACATGCATTTGTTGGTGTTTTCCTTTGGGTGCGAAGAATGCTTCGGCAAAATTCTGCATGTAGCGCTCTCTCTCTGCCTGCCTCTCTCTCTCTCTCTCTCTGCCTGCCTCTCTCTCTCTCTCTCTCTGCCTGCCTCTCTCTCCCTCTCTCTCTGCCTGCCTCTCTCTCTCTCTCTCTGCCTGCCTCTCTCTCTCTCTCTCTCTCTGCCTGCCTCTCTCTCTCTCTCTCTCTGCCTGCTTCTCTCTCTCTCTCTGCCTCTCTCTCTCTCTCTCTCTGCCTGCCTCTCTCTCTCTCTCTCTCTCTCTGCCTGCCTCCCTCTCTCTCTCTCTCTGCCTCCCTCTTTCTCTCTCTCTGCCTGCCTCTCTCTCTCTCTGCCTGCCTCTCTCTCTCTCTGCCTGCCTCTCTCTCTCTCTCTCTCTGCCTCTCTCTCTCTCTCTCTCTCTGCCTGCCTCTCTCTCTCTCTCTCTCTGCCTCTCTCTCTCTCTCTCTCTCTGCCTGCCTCTCTCTCTCTCTCTCTCTCTGCCTGCCTCTCTCTCTCTCTCTCTGCCTGCCTCTCTCTCTCTCTCTCTCTCTGCCTGCCTCTCTCTCTCTCTTCCGTGTTGTTTAAGGGTTCGATCTGGGAGCCAAACAGTGTGATATACTCGAGTCAAAAGCAATCTGAAGAATAGGGAAATCTTCCGCCTTATTCATGCTAACCTAGTGTTTTGCTGGTGCCTATTACTGGGATGGGGAGTAGAACAGGGTGGTTATGCTTTGGAGCTTAAACCTCCTGAGATTGTGAATTCAAGTTCCCCCTGGTAAAACTTCTGAATTTGTGTTCAACAAATTTGGTATTTTTGAGACTGGCACCAGGATAAATTATTCATTGAGAACCCAACTGGTTCAACACAGGAACAGGAGGAGACCATTCAGCCCCTCGCCCTGTTACATAGGGACAGGAAGAGGCCATTCAGCCCCTCGCCCTGTTACATAGGAACAGGAGGAGGCCATTCAGCCCCTCGAGCCTGTTACACAGGAACAGGAGGAGGCCATTCAGCCCCTCGCCCTGTTACACAGGAAAAGGAGGAGGCCATTCAGCCCCTCGAGCCTGTTACACAGGAACAGGAGGAGGCCCATTCAGCCCCTCGAGCCTGTTACACAGGAACAGGAGGAGGCCATTCAGCTCCTCAAGCCTGTTACACTGGAACAGGAGGAGGCCCATTCAAACCCTCGAGGCTGTTACACAGGAACAGGAGGAGGCCCATTCAGCCCCTCGAGCCTGTTACACAGGAACAGGAGGAGGCCCATTCAGCCCCTCGAGCCTGTTACACAGGAACAGGAGGAGGCCATTCAGCTCCTCGAGCCTGTTACACTGGAACAGGAGGAGGCCCATTCAACCCCTCGAGGCTGTTACACAGGAACAGGAGGAGGCCCATTCAGCCCCTCGAGTCTGTTACACAGGAACAGGAGGAGGCCCATTCAGCCCCTCGAGCCTGTTACACAGGATCAGGAGGAGGCCATTCAGCCCCTCGAGCCTGTTACATAGGAACAGGAGGAGGCCATTCAGCCCCTCGAGCCTATTACATAGGAACAGGAGGAGGCCATTCAGCCCCTCGAACCTGTTACACAGGAACAGGAGGAGGCTCTTCAGCCCCTCGAGCCTGTTACACAGGAACAGGAGGAGGCCCTTCAGCCCCTCGAGCCTGTTACACAGGAACAGGAGGAGGCCATTCAGCCCCTCATGACTGTTACACAGGAACAGGAGGAGGCCATTCAGCCCCTCGAGCCTGCTACACAGGAACAGAAGGAGGCCCTTCAGCCCCTCGAGCCTGTTACACAGGAACAGGAGGAGGCCATACAGCCCCTCGAGCCTGTTACACAGGAACAGGAGAAGGCCATTCAGCCCCTCGAACCTGTTACACAGGAACAGGAGGAGGCCATTCAGCCCCTCGAGCCTGTTACACAGGAACAGGAGGAGGCCATTCAGCCCCTCGAGCCTGTTACACAGGAACAGGAGGAGGCCATTCAGCTCCTCGAGCCTGTTACACAGGAACAGGAGGAGGCCATTCAGCCCCTCGAGTCAATTACACAGGAACAGGAGGAGGCCCATTCAGCCCCTCGAGCCTGTTACATAGGAACAGGAGGAGGCCCTTCAGCCCCTCGAGCCTGTTACACAGAAACAGGAGGAGGCCCATTCACCCCCTCGAGCCTGTTACACAGGAACAGGAGGAGGCCATTCAGCCCCTCGAGTCAATTACACAGGAACAGGAGGAGGCCCATTCAGCCCCTCGAGCCTGTTACATAGGAACAGGAGGAGGCCCTTCAGCCCCTCGAGCCTGTTACACAGAAACAGGAGGAGGCCCATTCACCCCCTCGAGCCTGTTACATAGGAACAGGAGGAGGCCATTCAGCCCCTCGAGCCTGTTACACAGGAACAGGAGGAGGCCATTCAGCCCCTCGAGCCTGTTACACAGGAACAGGAGGAAGCCATTCAGCCCCTCGAGCCTGTTACACAGGAACAGGAGGAGGCCCTTCAGCCCCTCGAGCCTGTTACACAGGAACAGGAGGAGGCCCTTCAGCCCCTCGAGCCTGTTACACAGGAACAGGAGGAGGCCCATTCAGCCCCTCGAGCCTGTTACATAGGAACAGGAGGAGGCCCTTCAGCCCCTCGAGCCTGTTACACAGGAACAGGAGGAGGCCATTCAGCCCCTCGAGCCTGTTACACAAGTACAGGAGGAGGCCATTCAGCCCCTCGAGCCTGTTACACAGGAACAGGAGGAGGCCCTTCAGCCCCTCGAGCCTGTTACACAGGAACAGGAGGAGGCCATTCAGCCCCTCGAGCCTGTTCCCCCATTCAATATGTTCATGGCTGCTCTGTATCTTAACTCCATCTACCCGTCTTGGTTCCGTTAGACTTAATACCCAACGAAAATCTATCGATCTCAGTTTATGAAATTGCCTGACCATTTCTGTGATTCCAGCAGCCGTCGGAACAGATCCCCTTACAGCGATTTGTCGGAGGAGACCCTGTTCAAGGATGGCAGACGGTCCTTGGATACCACGCGGGAAAACATGAAGGTCCTGAAGAGGGTCATCCCGGTCTTCGTGACGCTGATACCCTACTGGATGGTTTACTTCCAGGTCAGAGGTCAAATGTCCAGTCAGAACTACGAGGAAAGGCTGAGCAAGCTGGGGCTCTTGTCTCTAGAAAAGGGAAAGCTGAGGGGTGACCCAATGGAGGTCTTTAAAATTATGACTGGGTTCGACAGGGTAGACGTAGAGAAGATATTTCCACTTGTGGGGCAGATGCCAAAGCTAGGGGGGCCATCAATATAAGATGGTCACTAATAAATCCAACAGGTAATTCAGGAGAAACTTGTTTACCCAGAGAGTGGTGAGAATGTGGAACTCGCTCCCACAGCGAGTGGTTGAGGCCAATAGTATAGATACATTCAAGAGGAAGCTAGATAAACACATGAGAGAGAAAGGAATAGCAGGATATGTTGTTCGGGTAAGATGGAGAGGGGTGGGAGGAGGCTCGTGCGTAGACACTGGCATAGACCAGTTTGGTCAAATGGGCTGTTTCTATGCAGTAAATGTTGATGTAATTCTATGTAACGATGAAGAAAGGCTGCATTTTGTGTACTGAGAAACCAGTGGCCAGTATTGATACGTGGTTAGTGGGGGATCGGGAGAGGAGGGCGATACACTGTCTCATCAAACACTCCCAGGGCAGGTACAGCACAGGTTAGATACAGAGTAAAGCTCCCTCTACACTGTCCCATCAAACATTCCCAGGGCAGGTACAGCACAGGTTAGATACAGAGTAAAGCTCCCTCTACACTGTCCCATCTAACACTCCTGGGGCAGGGACAGCATGAGTTAGATACAGAGTAAAGCTCCCTCCACACTGTCCCATCAAAAACTCCCAGGACAGTTACAGCACAGGTTAGATACAGAGTAAAGCTCCCTCTACACTGTCCCATCAAACATTCCCAGGGCAGGTACAGCACAGGTTAGATACAGAGTAAAGCTCCCTCTACACTGTCCCATCAAACACTCCCAGGGCAGGTACAGCACAGGTTAGATACAGAGTAAAGCTCCCTCTACACTGTCCCATCAAACATTCCCAGGGCAGGTACAGCACGGGTTAGATACACAGTAAAGCTCCCTCTACACTGTCCCATCAAACACTCCCAGGGCAGGTACAGCACGGGTTAGATACACAGTAAAGCTCCCTCTACACTGTCCCATCAAACATTCCCAGGGCAGGTACAGCACAGGTTAGATACAGAGTAAAGCTCCCTCTACACTGTCCCATCAAACACTCCTGGGGCAGGGACAGCATGAGTTAGATACAGAGTAAAGCTCCCTCTACACTGTCCCATCAAACACTCCCAGGGCAGGTACAGCACGGGTTAGATACACAGTAAAGCTCCCTCTACACTGTCCCATCAAACACTCCCAGGGCAGGTACAGCACAGGTTAGATACACAGTAAAGCTCCCTCTACACTGTCCCATCAAACACTCCCAGGGCAGGTACAGCACAGGTTAGATACAGAGTAAAGCTCCCTCTACACTGTCCCATCAAACACTCCCAGGACAGTTACAGCATGGGTTAGATACAGAGTAAAGCTCCCTCTACACTGTCCCATCAAACACTCCCAAGGCAGGTACAGCACGGGTTAGATACAGAATAAAGCTCCCTCTACACTGTCCCATCAGACACTCGCAGGGCAGGTACAGCACGGGTTCGATACAGAGTAAAGCTCCGTCTACACTGTCCCATCAAACACTCCCAGGACAGGTACAGCACGGAGTTAGAGACAGATTAAAGCTCCCTCTACACTGTCCCATCAAACACTCCCAGGGCAGGTACAGCACGGGGTTAGATGCAGATTAAAGCTCCCTCTACACTGTCCCATCAAACACTCCCAGGGCAGGTGCAGCACGGGTTAGAGACAGAGTAAAGCTCCCTCTACACTGTCCCATCAAACACTCCCCGGACAGGTACAGCACGGGTTAGGTACAGAGTAAAGCTCCCTCTACACTGTCCCATCAAACACTCCCAGGGCAGGTACAGCACGGGTTAGATACAGAGTAAAGCTCCCTCTACACTGTCCCATCAAACTCTCCCAGGGCAGGTACAGCACGGGTTAGATACAGAGTAAAACTCCCTCTACACTGTCGCATCAAACACTCCCAGGGCAGGTACAGCACGGGTTAGAGACAGAGTAAAGCTCCCTCTACACTGTCCCATCAAACACTCCCAGGGCAGGTACAGCACGGGTTAGAGACAGAGTAAAGCTCCCTCTGCACTGTCCCATCAAACTCTCCCAGGGCAGGTACAGCATGGTTTAGATATTGTAAAGAGCAATGCTCCTTCTATCAGCTCTTTTTGATCGGACAGTAGGAAGACATGTACGGTATTGATTTAATGAAATTGTTGTCACAGCGTAGAGATCTTGACGAGATTAATTTGGTAGCAGAGATCACTCAGTTTATTCCCATCCATTTATTCCCCAGTCTGCTCTGAGATTATTACATGCGAAGACGCCACATTGTTGTGTCCCATGTGACTCTCAATCAGCTGCAGCCTGTAGAGGAAGACTGCCTGCTCCCAAATCCGTAACATCGCCCGTCTCCGTCCCTGCCTCAGCTCACCTGCTGCTGAAACCCTCATCCATGCCTTTCTTACCTCCAGACTTGACATTCTCTCCTGGCCGGGCTCCCATCTTCCAACTTCCAGAAACTTCATCCCCAACTCTGCTGCCCCGTATCCGAAACTCGGACAAAGTCCCGTTCACCCATCACCCCTTGTGCTCGCTGAACTAGAATGGCTCCAGGTTCGGCAACACATCGATTTTAAATTTCCATTCTGAATTTCAAATCGCGCCATGGCCTCACCCCACCTCCCTATCTCAGTAACCTCCTCCAGCACTACAACCCTCCCTATCTCTGCAACCTCCTCCAGCCCGACAACCCTCCCTATCTCAGTAAACTCCTCCAGCACTACAACCCTCCCTATCTCTGTAACCTCCTCCAGCCCCACAGCCCTCCCTATCTCTGCAACCTCCTCCAGCCCTACAACCCTCCCTATCTCTGTAACCTCCTCCAGCCCCACATCCCTCCCTATCTCTGTAACCTCCTCCAGCCCTACAACCCTCCCTAACTCTGTAACCTCCTCCAGCCCTACAACCCTCCCTATCTCTGTAACCTCGTCCAGCCCCTACAACCCTCCCTAACTCTGTAACCCCCTCCAGCCCTACAACCCTCCCTATCTCTGTAACCTCCTCCAGCCCCACAGCCCTCCCTATCTCTGTAACCTCTTCCAGCCCCTACAACCCTCCCTATCTCTGTAACCTCCTCCAGCCCCTACAACCCTCACTAACTCTGTAACCTCCTCCAGCCCTACAACCCTCCCTATCTCTGTAACCTCCTCCAGCCCCTACAACCCTCACTATCTCTGTAACCTCCTCCAGCCCCACAGCCCTCCCTATCTCTCTAACCTCCTCCAGCCCCTACAACCCTCCCTATCTCTGTAACCTCCTCCAGCCCCTACAACCCTCACTATCTCTGTAACCTCCTCCAGCCCCACAGCCCTCCCTATCTCTGTAACCTCCTCCAGCCCTACAACCCTCCCTATCTCTGTAACCTCCTCCAGCCCTACAACCCTCCCTATCTCTGTAACCTCCTCCATCTCTACAACCCTCCCTATCGCTGTAAACTCCTCCAGCCCTACAACCCTCCCTATCTCTGTAACCTCCTCCAGCCCTACAACACTCCCTATCTCTGTAACCTCCTCCAGCCCCTAAAACCCTCCCTATCTCTGTAACCTCCTCCAGCCCCTACAACCCTCACTATCTCTGTAACCTCCTCCAGCCCCACAGCCTCCCTATTTCTGTAACCTCCTCCAGCCCTACAACCCTCCCTAACTCTGTAACCTCCTCCAGCCCTACAACCCTCCCTATCTCTGTAACCTACTCCAGCCCCTACAACCCTCCCTATCTCTGTAACCTCCTCCAGCCCCTACAACCCTCCCTATCTCTGTAACCTCCTCCAGCCCCGACAACTCTCCCTATCTCTGTAACCTCCTCCAGCCCCTACAACCCTCCCTATCTCTGAAACCTCCTCCAGCCCCTACAACCCTCCCTATCTCTGTAACCTCCTCCAGCCCCTACAACCCTCACTATCTCTGTAACCTCCTCCAGCCCCACAGCCCTCCCTATCTCTGTAACCTCCTCCAGCCCTACAACCCTCCCTAACTCTGTAACCTCCTCCAGCCCTACAACCCTCCCTATCTCTGTAACCTTCTCCAGCCCCACAGCCCTCCCTATCTCTGTAACCTCCTCCAGCCCTACAACCCTCCCTGTCTCTGTAACCTCCTCCAGCCCCAACAACCCTCCCTATCTCTGTAACCTCCTCCAGCCCCTACAACCCTCCCTATCTCTGTAACCTCCTCCAGCCCCTACAACCCTCCCTATCTCTGTAACCTCCCCCAGCCCTACAACCCTCCCTAACTCTGTAACCTCCTCCAGCCCTACAACCCTCCCTATCTCTGTAACCTCCTCCAGCCCTACAACCCTCCCTATCTCTGTAACCTCCTCCAGCCCCTACAACCCTCACTATCTCTGTAACCTCCTCCAGCCCTACACCCCTCCCTAACTCTGTAACCTCCTCCAGCCCTACAACCCTCCCTATCTCTGTAACCTCCTCCAGCCCTACAACCCTCCCTATCTCTGTAACCTCCTCCAGCCCTATAACCCTCCCTATCTCTGTAACCTCCTCCAGCCCCTACAACCCTCCCTATCTCTGTAACCTCCTCCAGCCCCTACAACCCTCCCTATCTCTGTAACCTCCCCCAGCCCTACAACCCTCCCTATGCAGCACGGTGGCATAGTGGTTAGCACTGTTGCCTCACAGCGCCACGGACCCGGGTTTGAATCCGGCCTCGGGTGATTGTCTGTGTGGAGTTTGCACATTCTCCCCGTGTTAGCGTGGGTTTCCTCCGGGTGCTCCTGTTTCCTCCCACAGTCCAAAGATGTGCGGGTTAGGTTGACTGGCTATGATAAATTGACCCTTAAATACGTGTGGTTACGGAGATAGGGTGGGATATGTGTTGGTGTAGGGGTTACGGGGATCGGGTGGGATATGTGTCGGTGCAGGCTCGATGGGCCGAAATGGCCTTAATCTGCACTGTGGGGTTTCTGTGATCCCTGTAACCTCCTCCAGCCCCTACAAACCTCCCTATCTCTGTAACCTCCTCCAGCCCTACAACCCTCCCTATATCTGTAACCTCATCCAGCCCCTACAAACCTCCCTATCTCTGTAAACTCCTCCAGCCCTACAACCCTCCCTATCTCTGTACCCTCCTCCAGCCCCTACAAACCTCCCTATCTCTGTAAACTCCTCCAGCCCCAACAACCCTCCCTATCTCTGTAACCTCCCCCAGCCCTACAACCCTCCCTATCTCTGTAAACTCCTCCAGCCCCTACAACCCTCCCTATCTCTGTAACCTCCTCCAGCCCTACAAACCTCCACATCTCTAACCTCCTCCAGCCCCACAACCCTCCCTATCTCTGTAACCTCCTCTAGCCCTACAACCCTCCCTATCTCTGTAACCTCCTCCGGCCCTACAACCCTCCCTATCTCTGTAACCTCCTCCAGCCCTACAACCCTCCCTATCTCTGTAACCTCCTCCAGCCCCTACAACCCTCCCTATCTCTGTAACCTCCTCCAACCCTACAACCCTCCTCATCTCTAACATCCTCCAGCCCCACAGCCCTCCCTATCTCAGTAATCTCCTCCAGCCCTACAACCCTCCTTATCTCTGTAACCTCCTCCAGCCCTACAACATTCCCTATCTCTGTAACCTGCTCCGGCACTACAACCCTCCCTATCTCACTATTCTCCTGCAGCCCCTACAACACTCCCTATCTCTGTGACCTCCTCCAGGCCTACAACCCTCCCTATCTCTGTAACCTCCTCCAGCCCTACAACCCTCCTCATCTCTAACCTCTTCCAGCCCACAACCCTCCCTATCTCAGTAACCTCCTCCAGCCCTACAACCCTCCCGATCTCTGTAACCTCCTCCAGCCCTACAACCCTCCCTATCTCTGTAACCTCATCCAGCCCTACAACCCTCCCTATCTCTGTATCCTCCTCCAGCCCATAAAACACTCCCTATCTCTGTAACCTCCTCCAGGCCTAAAACCCTCCCTATCTCTGTAACCTCCTCCAGCCCTACACCCCTCCCCATCTCTGTAAACTCCTTCAGCCCCTACAACCCTCCCTATCTCTGTAAGCTCCTCCAGCCCCACAACCCTCCCTATGTCTGTAACCTCCTCCAGCCCCAAAACCCTCCCTATCTCTGTAACCTCCCCCAGCCCTACAACCCTCGCTATCTCTGTAACCTCCTGCAGCCCTACAACCCACCCTATCTCTGTAACCTCCTCCAGGCCTACAACCCTCCCTACCTCTGTAACCTCCTCCGGCCCTACAACCCTCCCTATCTCTGTAACCTCCTCCAGCCCCTACAACCCTCCCTATCTCTGTATCCTCCTCCAGGCCTACAACCCTCCCTATCTCTGTATCCTCCTCCAGCCCCTACAACCCTCCCTATCTCTGTAACCTCCTCCAGCCCCACAACCCTCCCTATCTCTGTATCCTCCTCCAGGCCTACAACCCTCCCTATCTCTGTATCCTCCTCCAGCCCCTACAACCCTCCCTATCTCTGTAACCTCCTCCAGCCCCACAACCCTCCCTATCTCTGTAACCTCCTCCAGCCCCACAACCCTCCCTATCTCTGTAACCTCCTTCAGCCCTACAGCCCTCCCTATCTCTGTAACGTCCTCCAGCCCTACAACCCTCCCTATCTCTGTAACCTCCTCCAGCCCCTACAACCCTCCCTATCTCTGTAACCTCCCCCAGCCCTACAACCCTCCCTAACTCTGTAACCTCCTCCAGCCCTACAACCCTCCCTATCTCTGTAACCTCCTCCAGCCCCTACAACCCTCCCTATCTCTGTAACCTCCTCCAGCCCCTACAACCCTCACTATCTCTGTAACCTCCTCCAGCCCTACACCCCTCCCTAACTCTGTAACCTCCTCCAGCCCTACAACCCTCCTATCTCTGTAACCTCCTCCAGCCCTACAACCCTCCCTATCTCTGTAACCTCCTCCAGCCCTACAACCCTCCCTATCTCTGTAACCTCCTCCAGCCCCTACAACCCTCCCTATCTCTGTAACCTCCTCCAGCCCCTACAACCCTCCCTATCTCTGTAACCTCCCCCAGCCCTACAACCCTCCCTATGCAGCACGGTGGCATAGTGGTTAGCACTGTTGCCTCACAGCGCCACGGACCCGGGTTTGAATCCGGCCTCGGGCGACTGTCTGTGTGGAGTTTGCACATTCTCCCCGTGTTAGCGTGGGTTTCCTCCGGGTGCTCCGGTTTCCTCCCACAGTCCAAAGATGTGCGGGTTAGGTTGACTGGCTATGATAAATTGACCCTTAAATACGTGTGGTTACGGAGATAGGGTGGGATATGTGTTGGTGTAGGGGTTACGGGGATCGGGTGGGATATGTGTCGGTGCAGGCTCGATGGGCCGAAATGGCCTTCATCTGCACTGTGGGGTTTCTGTGATCCCTGTAACCTCCTCCAGCCCCTACAAACCTCCCTATCTCTGTAACCTCCTCCAGCCCTACAACCCTCCCTATATCTGTAACCTCATCCAGCCCCTACAAACCTCCCTATCTCTGTAAACTCCTCCAGCCCTACAACCCTCCCTATCTCTGTACCCTCCTCCAGCCCCTACAACCCTCCCTATCTCTGTAACCTCCCCCAGCCCTACAACCCTCCCTATCTCTGTAAACTCCTCCAGCCCCTACAACCCTCCCTATCTCTGTAACCTCCTCCAGCCCTACAAACCTCCACATCTCTAACCTCCTCCAGCCCCACAACCCTCCCTATCTCTGTAACCTCCTCTAGCCCTACAACCCTCCCTATCTCTGTAACCTCCTCCGGCCCTACAACCCTACCTATCTCTGTAACCTCCTCCAGCCCAACAACCCTCCCTATCTCTGTAACCTCCTCCAGCCCCTACAACCCTCCCTATCTCTGTAACCTCCTCCAACCCTACAACCCTCCTCATCTCTAACCTCCTCCAGCCCCACAGCCCTCCCTATCTCAGTAATCTCCTCCAGCCCTACAACCCTCCTTATCTCTGTAACCTCCTCCAGCCCTACAACATTCCCTATCTCTGTAACCTGCTCCGGCACTACAACCCTCCCTATCTCACTATTCTCCTGCAGCCCCTACAACACTCCCTATCTCTGTGACCTCCTCCAGGCCTACAACCCTCCCTATCTCTGTAACCTCCTCCAGCCCTACAACCCTCCTCATCTCTAACCTCTTCCAGCCCCACAACCCTCCCTATCTCAGTAACCTCCTCCAGCCCTACAACCGTCCCGATCTCTGTAACCTCCTCCAGCCCTACAACCCTCCCTATCTCTGTAACCTCATCCAGCCCTACAACCCTCCCTATCTCTGTATCCTCCTCCAGCCCGTAAAACACTCCCTATCTCTGTAACCTCCTCCAGGCCTAAAACCCTCCCTATCTCTGTAACCTCCTCCAGCCCTACACCCCTCCCCATCTCTGTAAACTCCTTCAGCCCCTACAACCCTCCCTATCTCTGTAAGCTCCTCCAGCCCCACAACCCTCCCTATGTCTGTAACCTCCTCCAGCCCCAAAACCCTCCCTATCTCTGTAACCTCCCCCAGCCCTACAACCCTCGCTATCTCTGTAACCTCCTGCAGCCCTACAACCCACCCTATCTCTGTAACCTCCTCCAGGCCTACAACCCTCCCTACCTCTGTAACCTCCTCCGGCCCTACAACCCTCCCTATCTCTGTAACCTCCTCCAGCCCCTACAACCCTCCCTATCTCTGTATCCTCCTCCAGGCCTACAACCCTCCCTATCTCTGTATCCTCCTCCAGCCCCTACAACCCTCCCTATCTCTGTAACCTCCTCCAGCCCCACAACCCTCCCTATCTCTGTATCCTCCTCCAGGCCTACAACCCTCCCTATCTCTGTATCCTCCTCCAGCCCCTACAACCCTCCCTATCTCTGTAACCTCCTCCAGCCCCACAACCCTCCCTATCTCTGTAACCTCCTCCAGCCCCACAACCCTCCCTATCTCTGTAACCTCCTCCAGCCCTCCAGCCCTCCCTATCTCTGTAACCTCCTCCAGCCCTACAACCCTCCCTATCTCTGTAACCTCCTCCAGCCCCACAACCCTCCCTATCTCTGTAACCTCCTCCAGCCCCACAACCCTCCCTATCTCTGTAACCTCCTCCAGCCCTACAACCCTCCCTATCCCTGTAAGCTCCTCCAGCCCCTACAACCCTCCCTATCTCTGTATCCTCCTCCAGCCCCGACAAACCTCCCTATCTCTGTAAACTGCTCCAGCCTACAATCCTCCCTATCCCTGTAACCTCCTCCAGCCCTACAACCCTCCCTATCTCTGTAACCACCTCCAACCCCACAATCCCCCGAGATCTCGGCGCTCCTCCAATTCTGGCCTGTTGCGCATCCTCCGATTTTAATCGCTCCACCATTGGCGGCCGTGTCTTCAGCTGCCTGGGCCCTAAGCTCGGGAATTCCCTCCCTAAACCTCTCCTGCTCTCTTTCCTCCTTTAAGATGCTCCTTAAAACCCACCTCTTTGACCAAACGTTGAGTCCCCTGCCCTAATATGTCCTTAAGCACATAAGAGCATAAGAAATAGGTGCAGGAGAAGGCCATTTGGCCCTTCGAGCCTGCTCCGCAATCCAATGAGATCATGGCTGATCTTCGGCCTCAAATCCATTCACCGTCCCTATCGCCTTATGTGGCTCGGTGTTCATTTTTGTTTGACAATCGCTCCTGTGAAGCACCTTGGAACGTGTTACTGCGTTAAAGGTGCTATATCAATGGAAGTTGTTGTTTTTGTGCATAACTGACTGTGTCGTTCGAGTTACAGATGGAAAGCACATACGTGTTGCAGAGCCTCCACCTCCAGCTACCCGCACTGTTCGGCAATCGATCCCAAAGCAACAGCACGGGTCATCAGCAGACGGTGAGATCTCATCATAATATTATAAAATCATAGAACGATACCGCACAGAAGGAGGCCATTTGGCCCTCGTGCTTGTGGCGGCTCTTCGAAAGAGCTGTCCAATTGGTCCCACTCCCCCTGCCCTTTCCCCATAGCCCTGCAATTGTTTTTCCCTTTCAATGTAATTTAGCCAGTCCGCTCCCTTGGAGCTTTTTACACAGGAGGAGGCCATTCATCCCCTCGAGCCTGTTACACAGGAACAGCAGGAGGCCCATTCAGCCCTTCGAGCCTGTTATGCAGGAACAGGAGGAGGCCATTCATCCCCTCGAGCCTGTTACACAGGAACAGCAGGAGGCCCATTCAGCCCTTCGAGCCTGTTACACAGGAACAGGAGGAGGCCCATTCAGCCCTTCGAGCCTGTTACACAGGAACAGGAGGAGGCCCATTCAGCCCTTCGAGCCTGTTACACAGGAACAGGAGGAGGCCCATTCAGCCCTTCGAGCCTGTTACGCAGGAACAGGAGGAGGCCATTCAGCCCCTCGAGCCTGTTACACAGGAACAGGAGGAGGCAATTTGCGACCGGTTCGGGGGGCCTACCTGCGGCGGTAGAGGCGCGGAAGTGCGGGGCGGCCATTTTTTTTGCTGGCCGCCTGCTAGCACCTCTTCCCGCCGCCGTCCCTGGCCTCCTGAGCCACCCACCGCGTTGTGCCGGCTGTGTCCCAGGAGCCCGGGCACTTTTCCTCGGTGCCGGGCTCTTTTGCCAGATCTCGCGATCGCCGATCGCACTGCAGCAGGCCCCACCCCTTTAAGAAGGGGAGGAAGGCCTGCAGTACCACAGCATGCCGTGCCGCAGTGTGTGGCGCTGCGGCACGTTGTGCTGCGATTTTCAGTTGCAGCACCCCAAGAGGGATGCGGGGCGCCTCGAGTAGTGCAGCGCTTCCGTCTGGGGCACGGAAACTGAATTTCTGGCGGGCGTTCGCGACTCCTTCCGGGGCGGTACTTTCGGCGCTCTGGTGAGACTGGCACCCCGAATTTCTAGGCCATAGTGTCCTCGGAGGGGAGGGATCCCAGATTCACCAGAATGATACCGGGGCTAAAAGGGTTGAGGGCAGGTTGCACGGACTAGGCTCGTATTCCCTCGAGTATAGAAGATTAAGGGGTCATCTAAAGGAAGCACTTCTTCACACAAAGGGTGGTGGAAATCTGGAACTCTCTCCCCCAAAAGCTGTGGATTCTGGGGGTCAACTGAAAATTTCCAAACTGAGATTGATAGCTTTTTGTTAGGCAATGATATTAAGGTTTATGGAATCAAGGCAGGCAAATGGAGCTAAGATACAGATGAGCCATGATCTAATTGAGTGGCGGACCAGGCTCGAGGGGCTGAATGGCCTACTCCAGTTCCTATGGTAACAGGCTCGAGGGGCTGAATGGCCTCCTCCAGTTCCAATGGTAACAGGCTCGATGGGCTGAATGGCCTCCTCCAGTTCCTATGGTAACCGGCTCGAGGGGCTGAATGGCCTCCTCTAGTTCCTATGGTAACAGGCTCGAGGGGCTGAATGGCCTCCTCCAGTTGCTATGGTAACAGGCTCGAGGGGCTGAATGGCCTTCTCCAGTTCCTATGGTAACAGGCTCGAGGGGCTGAATGGCCCCCTCTAGTTCCTATGGTAACAGGCTCGAGGGGCTGAATGGCCCCCTCTAGTTCCTATGGTAACAGGCTCGAGGGGCTGAATGGCCTCCTCTAGTTCCTATGGTAACAGGCTCGAGGGGCTGAATGGCCCCCTCTAGTTCCTATGGTAACAGGCTCGAGGGGCTGAATGGCCCCCTCTAGTTCCTATGGTAACAGGCTCGAGGGGCTGAATGGCCTCCTCCAGTTCCTATGTTCCTATGAGACACACATGCACTGTACAATACCAGATTGCAGTGAATCGTTCCCCTTTTACCCGCTGTGTGTTGTACTTGTACAGGGACTGACACTGAGACAAACACGGGCCGTACATTAGCAGACACTGAGACACACAGGGGCCGTACAGAAGCTGACACTGAGACACACATGGGCCGTACAGAAGCAGACACTGAGACACACACGGGCCGTACAGTACCAGACGTGATTGAATCGTTGCCTTTTACCCGCTGTGTACTGTACATCTACAGGAGCTGACACTGAGACACACACACAGGCCGTACAGTACCAGACAGGAGTGAATCATTCCCTTTTACCCACTGTGTACTGTACATGTACAGGAGCTGACAGTGAGACACACACGGGCCGTACAAGAGCTGACACTGAGACACACACACGAGCCGTACAGTAACAGATGGGAGTGAATCATTCCCCTTTTACCCGCCGTGTGTTGTACATGTGCAGGAGCTGACAATGAGACACGCACACGGGTCGTACAGAACCAGACAGGAGTGAATCATTCCCCTTTTACCCACTGTGTGTTGTACGTGTACAGGAACTGACACTGAGACACACACGGGCCGTACAGGAGCTGACACTGAGACACACACGGGCCGTACAGGAGCTGACAATGAGACACGCACATGGGTCGTACAGAAACAGAAAGGAGTGAATCATTCCCCTTATACCTGCCATGTGTTGTACATGTACAGGGGCTGACACTGAGACACACATGGGCCGTACAGTACCAGATGGAGGGAATCATTCCCTTTTACCCGCTTTGTACTGTACATGTACAGGAGCTGACACTGAGACACACACGGGCTGCACAGTACCAGAGAGGAGTGAATCATTTCCTTTTACCTGCTGTGTGTTGTACTTGTACAGGAACTGACACTGAGAAACACATGGGCCGTACAGGATCTGATACTGAGACACACACGGACCGTACAGGAGCTGACACTGAGACACACACGGGCTGTAAAGTACCAGACGTGATTGAATCATTGCCTTTTACCCGCTGTGTACTGGACATGTACAGGAGCTGATACTGAGACACAGACAGGCTGTACAGTACCAGACAGGAGTGAATCATTCCCCTTTTACTTACTGTGTACTGTACATGTACAGGAGCAGATACTGAGACACACACGGGCTGCACAGGAGCTGACACTGAGACACACACGGGCCGTACAGGAGCTGACACTGAGACACACACGGGCCGTACAGGAGCTGACACTGAGACACACGCGGGCCGTACAGGAGCTGACACTGAGACACACACGGGCTGTACAGGAGCTGACACTGAGACACACACGGGCCGTACAGGAGCTGACACTGAGACACACACGGGCCATACAGGAGCTGACACTGAGACACACACGGGCCGTACAGGAGCTGACACTGAGACACACACTGGTCGTACAGGAGCTGACACTGAGACACACACGGGCCGTACAGGAGCTGACACTGAGACACACACGGGTCGTACAGTAGCAGACACAGAGACACACACTGGTCGTACAGGGGCTGACACTGAGACACACACGGGCCGTACAGGAGCTGACACTGAGACACACACGGGCCGTACAGGAGCTGACACTGAGACACACACGGGCCGTACAGGAGCTGACACTGAGACACACACGGGCCGTACAGGAGCTGACACTGAGACACACACGGGCCGTACAGGAGCTGACACTGAGACACACACGGGCCGTACAGGAGCTGACACTGAGACACACACACGGGCCGTACAGGAGCTGACACTGAGACACACACGGGCTGTACAGGAGCTGACACTGAGACACACACGGGCCGTACAGGAGCTGACACTGAGACACACACGGGCCGTACAGGAGCTGACACTGAGACACACACGGGCCGTACAGGAGCTGACACTGAGACACACACGGGCCGTACAGGAGCTGACACTGAGACACACACGGGCCGTACAGGAGCTGACACTGAGACACACACGGGCCGTACAGGAGCTGACACTGAGACACACACGGGCCGTACAGGAGCTGACACTGAGACACACACGGGCCGTACAGGAGCTGACACTGAGACACACACGGGCCGTACAGGAGCTGACACTGAGACACACACGGGCCATACAGGAGCTGACTCTGAGACACACACGGGCCGTACAGGAGCTGACACTGAGACACACACTGGTCGTACAGGAGCTGACACTGAGACACACACGGGCCGTACAGGAGCTGACACTGAGACACACACGGGTCGTACAGTAGCAGACACAGAGACACACACTGGTCGAACAGTAGCTGACACTGAAACACACACGGGCCGTATAGGAGCTGACACTGAGACACACACGGGCCGTACAGGAGCTGACACTGAGACACACACGGGCCGTACAGGAGCTGACACTGAGACACACACGGGCCGTACAGGAGCTGACACTGAGACACACAAGGGCCGTACAGGAGCTGACACTGAGACACACACGGGCCGTACAGGAGCTGACACTGAGACACACACGGGCCGTACAGGAGCTGACACTGAGACACACAATGGTCGTACAGTAGCTGACACTGAGACACACACAGGCCGTACAGGAGCTGACACTGAGACACACACGGGTCGTACAGGAGCTGACTCTGAGACACACACGGGCCGTACAGGAGCTGACACTGAGACACACACGGGCCGTACAGGAGCTGACACTGAGACACACACGGGCCGTACAGTAGCAGACACAGAGACACACACTGGTCGTACAGTAGCTGACACTGAGACACACACGGGCCGTACAGGAGGTGACACTGAGACACACACGGGCCGTACAGGAGCTGACACTGAGACACACACGGGCTGTACAGGAGCTGACACTGAGACACACACGGGCTGTACAGGAGCTGACACTGAGACACACACGGGCCGTACAGGAGCTGACACTGAGACACACAGGGGCCGTACAGGAGCTGACACTGAGACACACACGGGCCGTACAGGAGCTGACACTGAGACACACACGGGCTGTACAGAAGCTGACACTGAGACACACACGGGCTGTACAGGAGCTGACACTGAGACACACACGGGCCGTACAGGAGCTGACACTGAGACACACACGGGCCGTACAGGAGCTGACACTGAGACACACACGGGCCGTACAGGAGCTGACAATGAGACACACACTGGTTGTACAGGAGCTGACACTGAGACATACACGGGCCGTACAGGAGCTGACACTGAGACACACACGGGCCGTACAGGAGCTGACACTGAGACACACACGGGCCATACAGGAGCTGACACTGAGACACACACAGGCTGTATGCTAGCAGACACTGAGACACACACGGGCCGTACAGGAGCTGACACTGAGACACACACGGGTCGTACAGGAGCTGACACTGAGACACACACGGGCCGTGCAGGAGCTGACACTGAGACACACACGGGCTGTACAGGAGCTGACACTGAGATACACACAGGCCGTACAGGAGCTGACACTGAGACACACACGGGCCGTACAGGAGCTGACACTGAGACACACACGGGCTGTACAGGAGCTGACAATGAGACACACACTGGTCGTACAGGAGCTGACACTGAGACACACACGGGCCGTACAGGAGCTGACACTGAGACACACACGGGCCGTACAGGAGCTGACACTGAGACACACACGGGCTGTACAGGAGCTGACACTGAGACACACACGGGCCGTACAGGAGGTGACACTGAGACACACACGGGCCGTAGAGGAGCTGACACTGAGACACACACGGGCCGTACAGGAGCTGACACTGAGACACACATGGGCCGTACAGGAGCTGACACTGTGACACGCACGGGTCGTACAGTAGCAGACACTGAGACACACACTGGTCGTACAGTAGCAGACACTGAGACACACAATGGTCGTACAGTAGCTGACACTGAGACACACACAGGCCGTACAGGAGCTGACACTGAGACACACACGGGCCGTACAGGAGCTGACACTGAGACACACACGGGCCGTACAGGAGCTGACACTGAGACACACACGGGCCGTACAGGAGCTGACACTGAGACACACACGGGCCGTACAGGAGCTGACACTGAGACACACACGGGCCATACAGGAGCTGACACTGAGACACACACGGGCCGTACAGGAGCTGACAGTGAGACACACACGGGCCGTACAGGAGCTGACACTGAGACACACACGGGCCGTACAGGAGCTGACAGTGAGACACACACGGGCCGTACAGGAGCTGACACTGAGACACACACAGGCCATACAGGAGCTGACACTGAGATACACATGGGCTGTACAGGAGCTGACACTGAGGTACACACGGACCGTACAGGAGCTGACACTGAGCCACAGACAGGCTGTATGGTAGCAGACACTGAGACACACACGGGCTGTACAGGAGCTGACACTGAGACACACATGGGCCGTACAGGAGCTGACACTGAGACACACACGGGCTGTACAGGAGCTGACACTGAGACACACACGGGCCGTAAAGGAGCTGACACTGAGACACACACGGGCCGTACAGGAGCTGACACTGAGACACACACGGGCCGTACAGGAGCTGACACTGAGACACACACGGGCCATACAGGAGCTGACACTGAGACACACACGGGCCGTACAGGAGCTGACACTGAGACACACACTGGTCGTACAGGAGCTGACACTGAGACACACACGGGCCGTACAGGAGCTGACACTGAGACACACACGGGTCGTACAGTAGCAGACACAGAGACACACACTGGTCGTACAGTAGCTGACACTGAGACACACACGGGCCGTACAGGAGCTGACACTGAGACACACACGGGCCGTACAGGAGCTGACACTGAGACACACACGGGCCGTACAGGAGCTGACACTGAGACACACACGGGCCGTACAGGAGCTGACACTGAGACACACACGGGCCGTACAGGAGCTGACACTGAGACACACACGGGCCGTACAGGAGCTGACACTGAGACACACACGGCCGTACAGGAGCTGACACTGAGACACACACACGGGCCGTACAGGAGCTGACACTGAGACACACACGGGCCGTACAGGAGCTGACACTGAGACACACACGGGTCGTACAGGAGCTGACACTGAGACACACACGGGCCATACAGGAGCTGACACTGAGACACACACGGGCCGTACAGGAGCTGACACTGAGACACACACTGGTCGTACAGGAGCTGACACTGAGACACACACGGGCCGTACAGGAGCTGACACTGAGACACACACGGGTCGTACAGTAGCAGACACAGAGACACACACTGGTCGTACAGGGGCTGACACTGAGACACACACGGGCCGTACAGGAGCTGACACTGAGACACACACGGGCCGTACAGGAGCTGACACTGAGACACACACGGGCCGTACAGGAGCTGACACTGAGACACACACGGGCCGTACAGGAGCTGACACTGAGACACACACGGGGCGTACAGGAGCTGACACTGAGACACACACGGGCCGTACAGGAGCTGACACTGAGACACACACACGGGCCGTACAGGAGCTGACACTGAGACACACACGGGCTGTACAGGAGCTGACACTGAGACACACACGGGCCGTACAGGAGCTGACACTGAGACACACACTGGTCGAACAGTAGCTGACACTGAGACACACACGGGCCGTATAGGAGCTGACACTGAGACACACACGGGCCGTACAGGAGCTGACACTGAGACACACACGGGCCGTACAGGAGCTGACACTGAGACACACACGGGCCGTACAGGAGCTGACACTGAGACACACAAGGGCCGTACAGGAGCTGACACTGAGACACACACGGGCCGTACAGGAGCTGACACTGAGACACACACGGGCCGTACAGGAGCTGACACTGAGACACACAATGGTCGTACAGTAGCTGACACTGAGACACACACAGGCCGTACAGGAGCTGACACTGAGACACACACGGGTCGTACAGGAGCTGACTCTGAGACACACACGGGCCGTACAGGAGCTGACACTGAGACACACACGGGCCGTACAGGAGCTGACACTGAGACACACACGGGCCGTACAGTAGCAGACACAGAGACACACACTGGTCGTACAGTAGCTGACACTGAGACACACACGGGCCGTACAGGAGGTGACACTGAGACACACACGGGCCGTACAGGAGCTGACACTGAGACACACACGGGCTGTACAGGAGCTGACACTGAGACACACACGGGCTGTACAGGAGCTGACACTGAGACACACACGGGCCGTACAGGAGCTGACACTGAGACACACAGGGGCCGTACAGGAGCTGACACTGAGACACACACGGGCCGTACAGGAGCTGACACTGAGACACACACGGGCTGTACAGAAGCTGACACTGAGACACACACGGGCTGTACAGGAGCTGACACTGAGACACACACGGGCCGTACAGGAGCTGACACTGAGACACACACGGGCCGTACAGGAGCTGACACTGAGACACACACGGGCCGTACAGGAGCTGACAATGAGACACACACTGGTTGTACAGGAGCTGACACTGAGACACACACGGGCCGTACAGGAGCTGACACTGAGACACACACGGGCCGTACAGGAGCTGACACTGAGACACACACGGGCCATACAGGAGCTGACACTGAGAAACACACAGGCTGTATGCTAGCAGACACTGAGACACACACGGGCCGTACAGGAGCTGACACTGAGACACACACGGGTCGTACAGGAGCTGACACTGAGACACACACGGGCCGTGCAGGAGCTGACACTGAGATACACACAGGCCGTACAGGAGCTGACACTGAGACACACACGGGCCGTAGAGGAGCTGACACTGAGACACACACTGGTCGTACAGTAGCAGACACTGAGACACACACTGGCCGTACAGGAGCTGACACTGAGACACACACGGGTTGTACAGTAGCAGACACTGAGACACACAATGGTCGTACAGTAGCTGACACTGAGACACACACAGGCCGTACAGGAGCTGACACTGAGACACACACGGGCCGTACAGGAGCTGACACTGAGACACACACGGGCCGTACAGGAGCTGACACTGAGACACACACGGGCCGTACAGGAGCTGACACTGAGACACACACGGGCCGTACAGGAGCTGACACTGAGACACACACGGGCCATACAGGAGCTGACACTGAGACACACACGGGCCGTACAGGAGCTGACAGTGAGACACACACGGGCCGTACAGGAGCTGACACTGAGACACACACGGGCCGTACAGGAGCTGACAGTGAGACACACACGGGCCGTACAGGAGCTGACACTGAGACACACACAGGCCATACAGGAGCTGACACTGAGATACACATGGGCTATACAGGAGCTGACACTGAGGTACACACGGACCGTACAGGAGCTGACACTGAGCCACAGACAGGCTGTATGGTAGCAGACACTGAGACACACACGGGCTGTACAGGAGCTGACACTGAGACACACATGGGCCGTACAGGAGCTGACACTGAGACACACACGGGCTGTACAGGAGCTGACACTGAGACACACACGGGCCGTACAGGAGCTGACACTGAGACACACACGGGCCGTACAGGAGCTGACACTGAGACACACACGGGCCGTACAGGAGCTGACACTGAGACACACACGGGCCATACAGGAGCTGACACTGAGACACACACGGGCCGTACAGGAGCTGACACTGAGACACACACTGGTCGTACAGGAGCTGACACTGAGACACACACGGGCCGTACAGGAGCTGACACTGAGACACACACGGGTCGTACAGTAGCAGACACAGAGACACACACTGGTCGTACAGTAGCTGACACTGAGACACACACGGGCCGTACAGGAGCTGACACTGAGACACACACGGGCCGTACAGGAGCTGACACTGAGACACACACGGGCCGTACAGGAGCTGACACTGAGACACACACGGGCCGTACAGGAGCTGACACTGAGACACACACGGCCGTACAGGAGCTGACACTGAGACACACACACGGGCCGTACAGGAGCTGACACTGAGACACACACGGGCTGTACAAGAGCTGACACTGAGACACACACGGGCCGTACAGGAGCTGACACTGAGACACACACGGGCCGTACAGGAGCTGACACTAAGACACACACGGGCCGTACAGGAGCTGACACTGAGACACACACGGGCCGTACAGGAGCTGACACTGAGACACACACGGGCCGTACAGGAGCTGACACTGAGACACACACGGGCCGTACAGGAGCTGACACTGAGACACACACGGGCCGTACAGGAGCTGACACTGAGACACACACGGGCCGTACAGGAGCTGACACTGAGACACACACGGGCCGTACAGGAGCTGACACTGAGACACACACACGGGCCGTACAGGAGCTGACACTGAGACACACACGGGCTGTACAGGAGCTGACACTGAGACACACACCGGCCGTACAGGAGCTGACACTGAGACACACACGGGCCGTACAGGAGCTGACACTAAGACACACACGGGCCGTACAGGAGCTGACACTGAGACACACACGGGCCGTACAGGAGCTGACACTGAGACACACACGGGCTGTACAGGAGCTGACACTGAGACACACACGGGCCGTACAGGAGCTAACACTGAGACACACACGGGCCGTACAGGAGCTGACACTGAGACACACACGGGCCGTACAGGAGCTGACACTGAGACACACACGGGCCATACAGGAGCTGACTCTGAGACACACACGGGCCGTACAGGAGCTGACACTGAGACACACACTGGTCGTACAGGAGCTGACACTGAGACACACACGGGCCGTACAGGAGCTGACACTGAGACACACACGGGTCGTACAGTAGCAGACACAGAGACACACACTGGTCGAACAGTAGCTGACACTGAGACACACACGGGCCGTACAGGAGCTGACACTGAGACACACACGGGCCGTACAGGAGCTGACACTGAGACACACACGGGCCGTACAGGAGCTGACACTGAGACACACACGGGCCGTACAGGAGCTGACACTGAGACACACAAGGGCCGTACAGGAGCTGACACTGAGACACACACGGGCCGTACAGGAGCTGACACTGAGACACACACGGGCCGTACAGGAGCTGACACTGAGACACACAATGGTCGTACAGTAGCTGACACTGAGACACACACAGGCCGTACAGGAGCTGACACTGAGACACACACGTGTCATACAGGAGCTGACACTGAGACACACACGGGCCGTACAGGAGCTGACACTGAGACACACACGGGCCGTACAGGAGCTGACACTGAGACACACACGGGCCGTACAGTAGCAGACACAGAGACACACACTGGTCGTACAGTAGCTGACACTGAGACACACACGGGCCGTACAGGAGGTGACACTGAGACACACACGGGCCGTACAGGAGCTGACACTGAGAAACACACGGGCTGTACAGGAGCTGACACTGAGACACACACGGGCTGTACAGGAGCTGACACTGAGACACACACGGGCCGTACAGGAGCTGACACTGAGACACACAGGGGCCGTACAGGAGCTGACACTGAGACACACACGGGCCGTACAGGAGCTGACACTGAGACACACACGGGCTGTACAGAAGCTGACACTGAGACACACACGGGCTGTACAGGAGCTGACACTGAGACACACACGGGCCGTACAGGAGCTGACACTGAGACACACACGGGCCGTACAGGAGCTGACACTGAGACACACACGGGCCGTACAGGAGCTGACAATGAGACACACACTGGTTGTACAGGAGCTGACACTGAGACACACACGGGCCGTACAGGAGCTGACACTGAGACACACACGGGCCGTACAGGAGCTGACACTGAGACACACACGGGCCATACAGGAGCTGACACTGAGACACACACAGGCTGTATGCTAGCAGACACTGAGACACACACGGGCCGTACAGGAGCTGACACTGAGACACACACGGGTCGTACAGGAGCTGACACTGAGACACACACGGGTTGTACAGGAGCTGACAATGAGACACACACTGGTCGTCAGGAGCTGACACTGAGACACACACGGGCCGTACAGGAGCTGACACTGAGACACACACGGGCCGTACAGGAGCTGACACTGAGACACACACGGGCTGTACAGGAGCTGACACTGAGACACACACGGGCCGTACAGGAGGTGACACTAAGACACACACGGGCCGTAGAGGAGCTGACACTGAGACACACACGGGCCGTACAGGAGCTGACACTGAGACACACATGGGCCGTACAGGAGCTGACACTGTGACACGCACGGGTCGTACAGTAGCAGACACTGAGACACACACTGGTCGTACAGTAGCAGACACTGAGACACACACTGGCCGTACAGGAGCTGACACTGAGACACACACGGGTTGTACAGTAGCAGACACTGAGACACACAATGGTCGTACAGTAGCTGACACTGAGACACACACAGGCCGTACAGGAGCTGACACTGAGACACACACGGGCCGTACAGGAGCTGACACTGAGACACACACGGGCCGTACAGGAGCTGACACTGAGACACACACGGGCCGTACAGGAGCTGACACTGAGACACACACGGGCCGTACAGGAGCTGGCACTGAGACACACACGGGCCATACAGGAGCTGACACGGAGACACACACGGGCCGTACAGGAGCTGACAGTGAGACACACACGGGCCGTACAGGAGCTGACACTGAGACACACACGGGCCGTACAGGAGCTGACAGTGAGACACACACGGGCCGTACAGGAGCTGACACTGAGACACACACAGGCCATACAGGAGCTGACACTGAGATACACATGGGCTGTACAGGAGCTGACACTGAGGTACACACGGACCGTACAGGAGCTGACACTGAGCCACAGACAGGCTGTATGGTAGCAGACACTGAGACACACACGGGCTGTACAGGAGCTGACACTGAGACACACACGGGCCGTACAGGAGCTGACACTGAGACACACACGGGCTGTACAGGAGCTGACACTGAGACACACACGGGCCGTACAGGAGCTGACACTGAGACACACACGGGCCGTACAGGAGCTGACACTGAGACACACACGGGCCGTACAGGAGCTGACACTGAGACACACACGGGCCATACAGGAGCTGACACTGAGACACACACGGGCCGTACAGGAGCTGACACTGAGACACACACTGGTCGTACAGGAGCTGACACTGAGACACACACGGGCCGTACAGGAGCTGACACTGAGACACACACGGGTCGTACAGTAGCAGACACAGAGACACACACTGGTCGTACAGTAGCTGACACTGAGACACACACGGGCCGTACAGGAGCTGACACTGAGACACACACGGGCCGTACAGGAGCTGACACTGAGACACACACGGGCCGTACAGGAGCTGACACTGAGACACACACGGGCCGTACAGGAGCTGACACTGAGACACACACGGGCCGTACAGGAGCTGACACTGAGACACACACGGGCCGTACAGGAGCTGACACTGAGACACACACGGCCGTACAGGAGCTGACACTGAGACACACACACGGGCCGTACAGGAGCTGACACTGAGACACACACGGGCTGTACAGGAGCTGACACTGAGACACACACGGGCCGTACAGGAGCTGACACTGAGACACACACGGGCCGTACAGGAGCTGACACTAAGACACACACGGGCCGTACAGGAGCTGACACTGAGACACACACGGGCCGTACAGGAGCTGACACTGAGACACACACGGGCCGTACAGGAGCTGACACTGAGACACACACGGGCCGTACAGGAACTGACACTGAGACACACACGGGCCGTACAGGAGCTGACACTGAGACACACACGGGCCGTACAGGAGCTGACACAGAGACACACACTGGTCGAACAGTAGCTGACACTGAGACACACACGGGCCGTACAGGAGCTGACACTGAGACACACACGGGCCGTACAGGAGCTGACACTGAGACACACACGGGCCGTACAGGAGCTGACACTGAGACACACACGGGCCGTACAGGAGCTGACACTGAGACACATACGGGCCGTACAGGAGCTGACACTGAGACACACACGGGCCGTACAGGAGCTGACACTGAGACACACACGGGCCGTACAGGAGCTGACACTGAGACACACAATGGTCGTACAGTAGCTGACACTGAGACACACACAGGCCGTACAGGAGCTGACACTGAGACACACACGGGTCGTACAGGAGCTGACACTGAGACACACACGGGCCGTACAGGAGCTGACACTGAGACACACACGGGCCGTACATGAGCTGACACTGAGACACACACGGGCCGTACAGTAGCAGACACAGAGACACACACTGGTCGTACAGTAGCTGACACTGAGACACACACGGGCCGTACAGGAGGTGACACTGAGACACACACGGGCCGTACAGGAGCTGACACTGAGACACACACGGGCTGTACAGGAGCTGACACTGAGACACACACGGGATGTACAGGAGCTGACACTGAGACACACACGGGCCGTACAGGAGCTGACACTGAGACACACACGGGCCGTACAGGAGCTGACACTGAGACACACACGGGCCGTACAGGAGCTGACACTGAGACACACACGGGCTGTACAGAAGCTGACACTGAGACACACACGGGCTGTACAGGAGCTGACACTGAGACACACACGGGCCGTACAGGAGCTGACACTGAGACACACACGGGCCGTACAGGAGCTGACACTGAGACACACACGGGCCGTACAGGAGCTGACAATGAGAGACACACTGGTTGTACAGGAGCTGACACTGAGACACACACGGGCCGTACAGGAGCTGACACTGAGACACACACGGGCCGTACAGGAGCTGACACTGAGACACACACGGGCCATACAGGAGCTGACACTGAGACACACACAGGCTGTATGCTAGCAGACACTGAGACACACACGGGCCGTACAGGAGCTGACACTGAGACACACACGGGTCGTACAGGAGCTGACACTGAGACACACACGGGCCGTGCAGGAGCTGACACTGAGACACACACGGGCTGTACAGGAGCTGACACTGAGATACACACAGGCCGTACAGGAGCTGACACTGAGACACACACGGGCCGTACAGGAGTTGACACTGAGACACACACGGGCTGTACAGGAGCTGACAATGAGACACACACTGGTCGTACAGGAGCTGACACTGAGACACACACGGGCCGTACAGGAGCTGACACTGAGACACACACGGGCCGTACAGGAGCTGACACTGAGACACACACGGGCTGTACAGGAGCTGACACTGAGACACACACGGGCCGTAGAGGAGGTGACACTGAGACACACACGGGCCGTAGAGGAGCTGACACTGAGACACACACGGGCCGTACAGGAGCTGACACTGAGACACACATGGGCCGTACAGGAGCTGACACTGAGACACACACGGGTCGTACAGTAGCAGACACTGAGACACACACTGGTCGTACAGTAGCAGACACTGAGACACACACTGGCCGTACAGGAGCTGACACTGAGACACACACGGGTTGTACAGTAGCAGACACTGAGACACACAATGGTCGTACAGTAGATGACACTGAGACACACACAGGCCGTACAGGAGCTGACACTGAGACACACACGGGCCGTACAGGAGCTGACACTGAGACACACACGGGCCGTACAGGAGCTGACACTGAGACACACACGGGCCGTACAGGAGCTGACACTGAGACACACACGGGCCGTACAGGAGCTGACACTGAGACACACACGGGCCGTACAGGAGCTGACACTGAGACACACACGGGCCATACAGGAGCTGACACTGAGACACACACGGGCCGTACAGGAGCTGACAGTGAGACACACACGGGCCGTACAGGAGCTGACACTGAGACACACACAGGCCATACAGGAGCTGACACTGAGATACACATGGGCCGTACAGGAGCTGACACTGAGACACACACGGGCCGTACAGGAGCTGACACTGAGCCACAGACAGGCTGTATGGTAGCAGACACTGAGACACACACGGGCTGCACAGGAGCTGACACTGAGACACACACGGGCTGTACAGGAGCTGACACTGAGACACACACGGGCCGTACAGGAGCTGACACTGAGACACACACGGGCCGTACAGGAGCTGACACTGAGACACACACGGGCTGTACAGGAGCTGACAATGAGACACACACTGGTCGTACAGGAGCTGACACTGAGACACACACGGGCCGTACAGGAGCTGACACTGTGACACACACGGGTCGTACAGTAGCAGACACTGAGACACACACTGGTCGTACAGGAGCTGACACTGAAACACACACGGGCCGTACAGGAGCTGACAGTGAGACACACACGGGCCGTACAGGAGCTGACACTGAGACACACACGGGCCGTACAGGAGCTGACAGTGAGACACACACGGGCCGTACAGGAGCTGACACTGAGACACACACAGGCCATACAGGAGCTGACACTGAGATACACATGGGCCGTACAGGAGCTGACACTGAGACACACACGGGCCGTACAGGAGCTGACACTGAGCCACAGACAGGCTGTATGGTAGCAGACACTGAGACACACACGGGCTGCACAGGAGCTGACACTGAGACACACACGGGCCGTACAGGAGCTGACACTGAGACACACACGGGCCGTACAGGAGCTGACACTGAGACACACACGGGCTGTACAGGAGCTGACAATGAGACACACACTGGTCGTACAGGAGCTGACACTGAGACACACACGGGCCGTACAGGAGCTGACACTGTGACACACACGGGTCGTACAGTAGCAGACACTGAGACACACACTGGTCGTACAGTAGCAGACTCTGAGACACACACTGGCCGTACAGTAGCAGACACTGAGACACAAACTGGTCGTACAGTAGCTGACACTGAGACACGCACTGGTCGTACAGGAGCTGACACTTAGGCACACACGGGCCGTACAGGAGCTGACACTGAGACACAGACAGGCTGTATGGTAGCAGACACTGAGACACACACCGGCTGTACGGTAGCAGACACTGAGGCACACACTCGTCGTACAGTAGCAGACGGGAGTAATTCGTTCCCTTTTCACACAGTATGGAACATGAATTTTCATGCTGTCAAAACCCATTAGTTAATCGAGCGAGGGGGAGGCAGGTTGTGGTAAGTGCGAGAGTTCGATGAGTTTATTTCTATTGCGGTTTAAAATTCCCCTTTCTCAAAGCAGCGTTGACTAAGAGTGAAAGGGGATGTAAGTGCTCTGTCAGGCTTACAGTCACGCCTTGATGTACAATCCATCGACCTCACCACGGCGAGAAGCCATGGCTTTTTACTGTAAAGCATTATTATTACTGAGAAGCCTTTTTTGATCGGCCCCGTACTCCCTTCCTGCCTGTGTCACTTGTGAAATGGGGTGTTGCCCTCTTCCCAGACAGGTTGTCAGGAATCTGAGACTCCTACACAACAGCTCTTTAATAGAATGATCCAACTAGTCCCACTCCCCCCTGATCTTTCCCCATAGCCCCTGCAAATGGTTTCCTCCTTCAGGTAATTATCCAGTTCCCCTTTTGAAAGTTACTAGTGAATCTGCTTCCACAGCCCTTTCAGGTAGTGTGTTCCGGATCACAGCAACTCGCTCCGTGAACAAATCTCTCCTCCTGTGCCGCCTCTGGTTCTTTTGTCAATTATCTTCAATCCGTGTCCGCAGTTTACCGACCCTCCTGCCACTGGAAACAGTTTCTCCTTATTTACTCTATCAGAAATCATCATGACTTTGAACACCTCTATCAAACCTCCACTTAACCTTCTCTGCTCTAAGGAGAACAATCCCAGCTTCTCCAGTCTCTCCACATAACTGAAGTCCCTCATACCCGGTACCATTCTGGTCAATCTCCCCTCAACCTTCTCTGCTCTAAGGAGAACAATCCCAGCTTCTCCAGTCTCTCCACGTAACTGAAGTCCCTCATCCCTGGTACCATTCTGCTCAATCTCCTCTTAACCTTCTCTGCTCTAAGGAGAACAATCCCAGCTTCTCCAGTCTCTCCACGTAACTGCAGTCCCTCATCCCTGGTACCATTCTGGTCAATCTCCCCTCAACCTTCTCTGCTCTAAGGAGAACAATCCCAGCTTCTCCAGTCTCTCCACGTAACTGAAGTCCCTCATCCCTGGTACCATTCTGGTCAATCTCCCCTTAACCTTCTCTGCTCTAAGGAGAACAACCCCAGCTTCTCCAGTCTCTCCACGTAACTGAAGTCCCTCATCCCTGGTACCATTCTGGTCAATCTCCCCTTAACCTTCTCTGCTCTAAGGAGAACAATCCCAGCTTCTCCAGTCAACTGAAGTCCCTCATCCCTGGTACCATTCTGGTCAATCTCCTCTGTAACCTCTCCAAGGCCTTGACATCCTTCCTAAAGTGCGGTGCCCAGAATTAACCACAATACTCCAGCTGGGGCCTAACCTGTGTATTATAAAGGTTTAGCATAACTTCCTGGCTTTTTACTCTATAACTCTATTAATAATACCTAGCATTCTAATAAAGCATTTACCAGAATGGTACCAGGGATGAGGAACTTCAGTTATGTGGAGAAACTGGAGAAGCTGTGATTGTTCTTCTTAGAGCAGAGAAGGTTAAGGGGAGATTGACCAGAATGGTACCGGGGATCACAGAATCACAACAGTGCAGATAGAGGCCATGTCGGCCCATCGAGCCTGCACCGACACATATCCCACCCTATCCCCGTAACCCCATGTATTTAATCCCCTAACACTAAGGGTCAATTTATCATAGCCAAATCAACCTAACCCGCACATCTTTGGACTGTGGGAGGAAACCGGAGCACCCGGAGGAAACCCACGCAAACACGGGGAGAATGTGCAAACTCCACACAGACAGTCACCCGAGGCCGGATTTGAACCCGGGTCCCTGGCGCTGTGAGGCAACAGTGCTAACCACTATGCCACCGTGCCCCCCTTTTGAGGGACTTCAGTTATGTGGAGAGACTGGAGAAGCTGGGGTTGTTCTCCTTAGAGCAGAGACGGTTAAGGGGAGATTTGGTCGATGTGTTCAAAATCATGAAGGGTACTGTGGCACGATGGGCGGAATGGGCTCCTTTTCTCCACACCGGGCTGTAACCTCTCTGTTTGTCCACAGTTCCCCACAGCCTGGTTGACAATGTTTGATGCGGTGATGCTTTTGATACTAATCCCCTTGAAGGACAAGGTGATTGACCCCATCCTGGTGAAGAGGAACCTTCTGCCGACCCCTCTGACCCGAATCAGCCTGGGAATGATCTTCGCCATGTTCTCCGCCATTGCGGCAGGTGAGGCCGGGTTGGGGGCGGGGGTTGGAAGTGAGGGAACGATTCCCGGCCATCCCAGCGTGACAGGGTGTTTCACTCTCCCAGTCTTGTTGTCGTGTTAAACCTCGAGATGAATTTCCGACCACTTTTCCTGTACGATCACCAAGACCGCCTACTTCCACCTCCGTAACATCGCCCGCCTCCGGCCTTGCCTCAGGTCATATGCTGCTGAAACCCTCATCCATGCATTTTGTTACTGCTAGACTTGACTATTCCAACGCTCCCCTGGCGGGCCTTCCACATTCCACCCTACGTAAACTTGAGCACATCCAAAACTCGGCTGCCTGTGTCCTATCTCGCACCCCTGTGCTCGCTGACCAACACTGGCTCCCGGTCCGGCACCACTTCAGTTTCAAAGTTCTCCATCCTTGTTTTCAAATCACTCCATGGCCTCGCCCCTCCCTATCTCTGTAACCACCTCCAGCCCCTACACCCTCCCTATCTCTGTAACCACATCCAGCCCCTACAACCCTCCCTATCTCTGTAACCTCCTCCAGCCCCTACACCCTCCCTATCTCTGTAACCTCCTCCAGCCCTACAACCCTCCCTATCTCTGTAACCACATCCAGCCCCTACACCCTCCCTATCTCTGTAACCTCCTCCAGCCCTACAACCCTCCCTATCTCTGTAACCTCCTCCAGCCCTACAACCCTCCCTATCTCTGTAACCTCCTCCAGCCCTACAACCCTCCCTATCTCTGTAACCTCCTCCAGCCCCTACAACCCTCCCTATCTCTGTAACCTCCTCCAGCCCCTACAACCCTCCCTATCTCTGTAACCTCCTCCAGCCCTACAACCCTCCCTATCTCTGTAACCTCCTCCAGCCCCTACAACCCTCCCTATCTCTGTAACCACCTCCAGCCCCTACACCCTCCCTATCTCTGTAACCTCCTCCAGCCCTACAACCCTCCCTATCTCTGTAACCTCCTCCAGCCCTACAACCCTCCCTATCTCTGTAACCTCCTCCAGCCCCTACAACCCTCCCTATCTCTGTAACCTCCTCCAGCCCTACAACCCTCCCTATCTCTGTAACCTCCTCCAGCCCTACAACCCTCCCTATCTCTGTAACCTCCTCCAGCCCCTACAACCATCCCTATCTCTGTAACCTCCTCCAGCCGTACAACCCTCCCTATCTCTGTAACCTCCTCCAGCCCTACAACCCTCCCTATCTCTGTAACCTCCTCCAGCCCCCACAACCCTCCCTATGTCTGTAGCCTCCTCCAGCCCTACAACCCTCCCTATCTCTGTAACCTCCTCCAGCCCTACAACCCTCCCTATCTCTGTAACCTCCTGCAGCCCTAGAACCCTCCCTATCTCTGTAACCTCCTCCAGCCCCCACAACCCTCCCTATGTCTGTAGCCTCCTCCAGCCCTACAACCCTCCCTATCTCTGTAACCTCCTCCAGCCCCACAACCCTCCCTATCTCTGTAACCTCCTCCAGCCCCACAACCCTCCCTATCTCTGTAACCTCCTGCAGCCCTACAACCCTCCCTATCTCTGTAACCTCCTCCAGCCCCACAACCCTCCCTATCTCTGTAACCTCCTGCAGCCCTACAACCCTCCCTATCTCTGTAACCTCCTCCAGCCCTACAACCCTCCCTATCTCTGTAACCTCCTCCAGCCCATACAACCCTCCCTATCTCTGTATCCTCCTCCAGCCCCTACAACCCTCCCTATCTCTGTAACCTCCTCCAGCCCTACAACCCTCCCTATCTCTGTAACCTCCTCCAGCCCTACAACCCTCCCTATCTCTGTAACCTCCTGCAGTCCTACAACCCTCCCTAACTCTGTAACCTCCTCCAGCCCCACAACCCTCCCTATCTCTGTAACCTCCTGCAGCCCTACAACCCTCCCTATCTCTGTAACCTCCTCCAGCCCCACAAACCTCCCTATCTCTGTAACCTCCTCCAGCCCCACAACCCTCCCTAACTCTATAACCTCCTCCAGCCCCTACAACACTCCCTATCTCTGTAACCTCCTCCAGCCCTACAACCCTCCCTATCTCTGTAACCTCCTCCAGCCCATACAACCCTCCCTATCTCTGTATCCTCCTCCAGCCCCTACAACCCTCCCTATCTCTGTAACCTCCTCCAGCCCTACAACCCTCCCTATCTCTGTAACCTCCCCCAGCCCTACAACCCTCCCTATCTCTGTAACCTCCTGCAGCCCTACAACCCTCCCTATCTCTGTAACCTCCTCCAGCCCCACAACCCTCCCTATCTCTGTAACCTCCTGCAGCCCCACAACCCTCCCTATCTCTGTAACCTCCTCCAGCCCTACAACCCTCCCTATCTCTGTAACCTCCTGCAGCCCCACAACCCTCCCTATCTCTGTAACCTCCTGCAGCCCTACAACCCTCCCTATCTCTGTAACCTCCTGCAGCCCCACAGCCCTCCCTATCTCTGTAACCTCCTGCAGCCCTACAACCCTCCCTATCTCTGTAACCTCCTGCAGCCCTACAACCCTCCCTATCTCTGTAACCTCCTCGAGCCCTACAACCCTCCCTATCTCTGTAACCTCCTCCAGCCCATACAACCCTCCCTATCTCTGTATCCTCCTCCAGCCCCTACAACCCTCCCTATCTCTGTAACCTCCTCCAGCCCTACAACCCTCCCTATCTCTGTAACCTCCTCCAGCCCCTACAACCCGCCCTATCTATGTAACCTCCTCCAGCCCTACAACCCTCCCTATCTCTGTAACCTCCTCCAGCCCCCAACAACCCTCCTTATCTCTGTAACCTCCTCCAACCCCTACAACCCTCTGAGATCTCTGTAGCTTCCTCCAGCCCCTACAACCCTCCCTATCTCTGTAACCTTCTCCAGCCCTACACCCCTCCCAGATCTCCACACCACTCCAATTCTGGCCTCTTGAGCATCCCCCGATTGGCGGCCGTGCCTTCAGCTGCCTGGACCCTGAGCTCTGGAATTCCCCACCCTAAACCTCTCTGCCCTACTACCTCTTTCTCCAAGTATCAAACTGACTCTTTGACGAAGCTTATGGTCACCTGCCCCAATATCTCTGTCCGTGGTTCGGTCCCAAATTTTGAGCGATGTGCTTCTGTTGAGTGCCTTGGGACGGTTTGCTACTTTGAAGGCGCTATATCAATGCAACTTTTTGTTGTTTTTGTTAACTGTTAATGAGACTGGCAGGAGGTGTTCCACAAGGATCAGTGCTGCGACCACTGTTGTTCACCATTTGCACAAATGATTTAGACCCTGGATTCGACAGCACAATTTCAAAATTTGCAGACAACACCAAATTGTGGGGTGGCGGGGGGGAGGGGGGTGTCCAGTAAATACAGCGACAAAATACAGGAAAAGAATAAAGGAAGACTTGCATTTATATAACGCCTTTCACGACCTCAGGTCGTCCCAAAGCGCCAATGAAGTACATTTTGAAGTGTAGTCACTGTTGTAATGCAGGAAACACGCCAAGCAACTTGCGCACAGCAAGCTCCCACAAACAGCAATGTGATAACGACCAGATAATCTGTTAATAGAGATATAAATACTGGGCCTCAGGTCACCGGGGAGAACTCCCCTGCTCTTCGAAAGAGTGGCCGTGGGATCTTTTACGTCCACCTGAGAGGGGGCAGACGGGGCCTCGGTTTAACGTCTCATCCAAATGAGACATTAGTAAACTTCTAGATTGGGCGTGCAATTGGCAAGTGAACTTCAATATAGATAAGTTTGTGGTGTACATTTTGGAAGGAAGAATAAGGAGGCCACACACTGCTTGGATAATAAACATCTGAATGGGGTAGAGGAGCAGAGGGATCTAGGGTACCGAGACTAAACATGGCGACGCAGGTTAAGGCTATAAAAAAAGCAAACAAAGCACTGGGGTTCATTTCTAGAGGGATAGGATTGGAAAGCAGAGAAGTTATGTTAAACTTGGATAGAACCTTGGTTAGACCACACTTGGAGTTACTGTGCACAGTTCTGGTCCGCATATCACACTGGGAGTTACTGTGCACAGTTCTGGTCCCCATATCACACTGGGAGTTACTGTGCACAGTTCTGGTCCCCATATCACACTGGGAGTTACTGTGCACAGTTCTGGTCTCCATATCACACTTGGAGTTACTGAGCACAGTTCTGGTCTCCATATCACACTTGGAGTTACTGTGCACAGTTCTGGTCTCCATATCACACTTGGAGTTACTGTGCACAGTTCTGGTCCCCAGATCACACTTGGAGTTACTGTGCACAGGTCACGTCTCCATATCACACTAGGAGTTACTGTGCACAGTTCTGGTCTCCATATCACACTGGGAGTTACTGGGCACAGTTCTGGTCTCCATATCACACTGGGAGTTACTGTGCACAGTTCTGGTCTCCATATCACACTTGGAGTTACTGTGCACAATTCTGGTCTCCATATCACACTTGGAGTTACTGTGCACAGTTCTGGTCTCCATATCACACTTGGAGTTACTGTGCACAGTTCTGGTCTCTATATCAAACTTGGAGTACTGTGCACAGTTCTGGTCTCCATATCACACTGGGAGTTACTGTGCACAGTTCTGGTCTCCATATCACACTGGGAGTTACTGTGCACAGTTCTGGTCTCCATATCACACTTGGAGTTACTGTGCACAGTTCTGGTCTCCATATCACACTTGGAGTTACTGTGCACAGTTCTGGTCTCCATATCACACTTGGAGTTACTGTGCACAGCTCTGGTCTCCATATCACACTTGGAGTTACTGTGCACAGTTCTGGTCTCCATATCACACTGGGAGTTACTGTGCACAGTTCTGGTCTCCATATCACACTTGGAGTTACTGTGCACAGTTCTGGTCCCCATATCACACTTGGAGTTACTGTGCACAGTTCAGGTCTCCATATCACACTAGGAGTTACTGTGCACAGTTCTGGTCTCCATATCACACTGGGAGTTACTGTGCACAGTTCTGGTCTCTATATCACACTTGGAGTTACTGTGCACAGTTCTGGTCTCCATATCACACTTGGAGTTACTGTGCACAGTTCTGGTCTCCATATCACTCTGGGAGTTACTGTGCACAGTTCTGGTCTCCATATCACACTTGCAGTTACTGTGCACAGTTCTGGTCTCCATATCACACTTGGAGTACAGTACACAGTTCTGGTCTCCATATCACACTTGGAGTTACTGTGCACAGTTCTGGTCTCCATATCACACTTGGAGTTACTGTGCACAGTTCTGATCTCCATATCACTCTGGGAGTTACTGTGCACAGTTCTGATCTCCATATCACACTGGGAGTTACTGTGCACAGTTCTGGTCTCCATATCATACTTGGAGTTACTGTGCACAGCTCTGGTCTCCATATCACACTTGGAGTACAGTACACAGTTCTGGTCTCCATATCAGACTTGGAGTTACTGTGCACAGTTCTGATCTCCATATCACTCTGGGAGTTACTGTGCACAGTTCTGGTCTCCATATCACACTGGGAGTTACTGTGCACAGTTCTGGTCTCCATATCACATTGGGAGTTACTGTGCACAGTTCTGGTCTCCATATCATACTTGGAGTTACTGTGCACAGTTCTGGTCTCCATTTCACACTTGGAGCACTATGCAGATTTCTGGTCTCCGTAACATACTTGGAACACTGTTCACAGTTCCGGTCTCCATATCACACCTGGAGTTACTGTGCACAGTTCTGGCCTCCATATCACACTGGGAGTTACTGTGCACAGTTCTGGTCTCCATATCACACTGGGAGTTACTGTACACGGTTCTGGTCTCCATATCACACTTGGAGTAAAGTGCACAGTTCTGGTCTCCATATCACACTTGGAGTAAAGTGCACAGTTCTGGTCACCATATCACACTTGGAGCACTGTGCACAGTTCTGGTCTCCATATCACACTGGGAGTTACTGTACACAGTTCTGGTCTCCATATCACACTTGGAGCACTATGCATAGTTCTGGTCTCCATATCACACTTGGAGTTACTGTGCACAGCTCTGGACTCCTTTTACACTTGGAGTTACTGTGCACAGTTCTGGTCTCCAAATCACACTGGGAGTTACTGTGCACAGTTCTGGTCTCCATATCAAACTTGGAGCACTGTTCACAGTTCTGGTCTCCATATCACCCTTGGAGTACTGTGCACAGTTCTGGTCTCCATATCACACTTTGAGTAATTTGCACAGTTCTGGTCTCCATATAACACTTGGAACACTGTGCACAGTTCTGGTCTCCATATAACACTTGGAACACTGTGCACAGCTCTGGTCTCCATATCACACTTGGAGTAATGTGCACAGTTCTGGTCTCCATATAACACTTGGAGTTAATGTGCACAGTTCTGGTCTCCATATCACACTGGGAGTTACTGTGCACAGTTCTGGTCTCTATATCACACTTGGAGTTACTGTGCACAGTTCTGGTCTCCATATCACACTTGGAGTTACAGTGCACAGTTCTGGTCTCCATATCACTCTGGGAGTTACTGTGCACAGTTCTGGTCTCCATATCATACTTGGAGTTACTGTGCACAGCTCTGGTCTCCATATCACACTTGGAGTACAGTACACAGTTCTGGTCTCCATATCACACTTGGAGTTACTGTGCACAGTTCTGATCTCCATATCACTCTGGGAGTTACTGTGCACAGTTCTGGTCTCCATATCACACTGGGAGTTACTGTGCACAGTTCTGGTCTCCATATCACACTGGGAGTTACTGTGCACAGTTCTGGTCTCCATATCATACTTGGAGTTACTTTGCACAGTTCTGGTCTCCATTTCACACTTGGAGCACTATGCAGATTTCTGGTCTCCGTAACATACTTGGAACACTGTTCACAGTTCCAGTCTCCATATCACACCTGGAGTTACTGTGCACAGTTCTGGCCTCCATGTCACACTGGGAGTTACTGTGCACAGTTCTGGTCTCCATATCACACTGGGAGTTACTGTACACGGTTCTGGTCTCCATATCACACTTGGAGTAAAGTGCACAGTTCTGGTCTCCATATCACACTTGGAGTAAAGTGCACAGTTCTGGTCACCATATCACACTTGGAGCACTGTGCACAGTTCTGGTCTCCATATCACACTGGGAGTTACTGTACACAGTTCTGGTCTCCATATCACACTTGGAGCACTATGCATAGTTCTGGTCTCCATATCACACTTGGAGTTACTGTGCACAGCTCTGGACTCCTTTTACACTTGGAGTTACTGTGCACAGTTCTGGTCTCCATATCACACTGGGAGTTACTGTGAACAGTTCTGGTCTCCATATCAAACTTGGAGCACTGTTCACAGTTCTGGTCTCCATATCACACTTTGAGTAATTTGCACAGTTCTCGTCTCCATATAACACTTGGAACACTGTGCACAGTTCTGGTCTCCATATAACACTTGGAACACTGTGCACACTTCTGGTCTCCATATCACACTTGGAGTAATGTGCACAGTTCTGGTCTCCATATAACACTTGGAGTTAATGTGCACAGTTCTGGTCTCCATACTACACTTGGAACACTGTGCACACTTCTGGGCCTAGAAATTGAGTTGACGCCGCGCCAGGGCTTTAGCGCCGGAAATTTAGCGCCGGCGCTAATTCCCTTGCGCGCGCCAAAAATTCAGTAGCGCCGCGCCCAGACGGCTGCCGGCGCTACTGGCGGGCGTGAGCGCCTCCCAATGGGCGCTGAGTGCCGAATTGCGGCGCTAATCCGGCGCTGCGGCACCCGATGCGGTGCGGCAGGCTGGGGAAGTGCAGGCCTCCTCCTTCAGTTAAGGAGGAGCTGCCTGCACCCGCCTGCTGTCCGTTCAATTATTGAAAAAATGAGCCCGGCACCTCGGACAAGTGCCGGGCTTGCAGGCCAGAGGCATCTGTTCCGCGGGGGGGGGGGGGTGGAGGAGTCCGGGGAGGGAGGTGCGGGCAGGCAGCCGACGGGAAAGCGGCCGGCCGCCGCGCGACCTTAATGCGCCGGCGCTAACTCGGGGAAGACTCGGTTGCCAGAGTCTTAGTTGCGGCTGCCACGGGCGAGGCGGCCGCAACTGAATTTCGGCGCTGGGGCCCGTCGGCATGGCAACCGGGACGCTGCGCACACCAATGACGTCATCGGTGCCGGCGCAGCGCTACCGGTCTACCGCGGCGTAAGGGCCCCAGGCAATTTCGGCACCGGCGCCAAATGCAGCGCTAGGCCCTCTAGCGCCGCAAAATCGGCGCTAAGGGCACTCAATTTCTAGGCCTCGGTCTCCATATCACACTTGGAACACTATGCATAGTTCTGGTCTCCATATCACACTTGGAAAACTGTGCACAGTTCTGGCCTCCATATCACACTTGGAGCACTGTTCACAGTTCTGGTCTCCTTATCACACTTGGAGTTAATGTGTACAATTCTGGTCTCCATATCACACTTGAAGTTACTGTGCACAGTTCTGGCCTCCATATCACACTGGGAGTTACTGTGCACAGTTCTGGTCTCCATATCACACCTGGAGCACTGTGCACAGTTCTAGTCTCCATATCACTCTTGGAACACTGTGCACAGTTCTGGCCTCCATATCACACTTGGAGTACTGTGCACAGTTCTGGTCTCCATATCGCACTTGGAACACTGTGCACAGTTCTGGTCTCCATATCACACTTGGAACACTGTGCACTGTTCTGGTCTGCATCTCACACTGGGAGTTAATGTGCCCAGTTCTGGTCTCCATATCACACTGGGAGTTACTATGCACTGTGCTGGTCTCCATATCACACTGGGAGTTAATGTGCTCAGTTCTAGTCTCCATATCACACTGGGAGTTATTGTGCACAGTTCTGGTCTCCATATCACACTTGGAGTTACTGTGCACAGTTCTGGTCTCCATATCACACTGGGAATTACTGTGCACAGTTCTGGTCTCCATATCACACTGGGAGTTACTGTGCACAGTTCTGGACTCCATATCACACTGGGAGTTACTGTACACCGTTCTGGTCTCCTTATCACACTGGGAGTTACTGTGCACAGTTCTGGACTCCATATCACACTGGGAGTTACTGTACACCGTTCTGGTCTCCTTATCACACTTGGAGTTACTTGTAATGATATCAGCAAATATAGATGGTATTTGCCTGTTCGATTATGATGCCTTAACAGCATGTTTGCAGGTATTGATTGCTTGTGCCTGACCAGCAGAGGGCATGTGACCGAGACAAGCAAGGCAGTTTAGTTTTAGTTTCAGTTTCATTCTAGATGCATCACTAGCATGGTGTCTCCTGGAAATGCTGTTAAAAGAGTTGAAAAAGCTTTAGATTAAAAGACATTCTCTTTCATAAATGTCTCCTCATTGAACCCACAAAGAAATCAATACATGGTGTCAGAAGTAATTGAAAGAGATGAAGAGGAAAAATCTGAAGTTAAATCAGCTCTCCACAGATTAGCAAGCCAAAAGAGAGCGTCGTTACTTACCATTAGAGAATAGCTAACGAAGTGAAAATTGGAAGGTTTACTCCCACCGGCGACGCTTCAGTTGACAGGTAATGTGGCTGAAAATTGGAGGAGGTTCAAACAACGTTTGGGGTTGTATTTAGCGGCAATCGGAGCTGACGAGAAAAGTAATAAAAAGAAATCGTCACTGTTCTTACATGTCGTGGGTGATGAAGCGCTGGAGGTTTATAATAACTTCACATTCGCTGCAGATGGAGACAAAATGAAGCTAGATAAAATAATGGAACAGTTTGAGGCCTACTGCATACCTAAATGTAACGTGACGTTTGAGAGGCACAGATTTTTCACATGTGCACAGAAAACGGGTGAGACTATTGATCAGTATGTGACTGAACTGAGAAACAGAAGCAAATCGTCTGAATTTGGGGGACTGACAGACTCGCTGATAAAAGACAGACTGGTGTGTGGTATTCCAAATAATGGTCTAAGGGAAAGACTGCTAAGAGAGCAAGATCTAGACCTGGGAAAAGCCATAGCACTGTGTAGGGCTACAGAGACTGTGAAGTTGCAGGCAAAGGAGCTGTTCAGTGACAGTAGCTGCAACGTGGATGCAGTGAGTAAGAACGGACACAAACCGTTTAACAAAAAGAGCACCAATGTGAAAAAAGAGGCGTGGCCAGCGAACAAAAATGAAAGGGACAATCGAAAGTCATGTAGTCGATGCAGTACACAGCATCCACCAAGAAAGTGTCCAGCATATGGTAAAACATGCAATAGTTGCAACAAGAACAGCCATTATGCCCGTTGCTGTAAGAACCAAATGCAACAAAGCAAGGTCCATGCAGCAGATGAAAGCAACATAGAGGAGTTCAATGTAGATGTTGTGTCTGAAGACAAAAAAGAAGAAAGAGACTGGATGTTGACACTAAAAGTGAATAACATACACATTCCATTTAAATTGGATACTGGAGCACAAGTTAATGTGATATCAGAGACTGATTTTAAGAAAATTAGACCCAGACCAAAGATACATGGAATAAAAGTGAAAGTGACAGGATACTCAGGTACTGATATACCAGTGAAAGGAAGATGCATTGTCAAAGTGACACACAAGGACAGAGAGCACACGTTAGCATTAATCGTGGTGCCAAAGGAGGTGCAAGCCATACTAGGTTTAAAAGCCTGTGAGAGACTGAATCTGGTAAAGAGAGTCCTCGTTGTGGAAAGCGAAGGAGAGACAGTCTATGATGAACTCATGAAAGAGTACAAAGACCTATTTAAGGGTCTAGGCCGCATTCCAGGAGAACACACGATCAGAGTAGATAAAAGTATGACACCGGTCATACATCCATGCAGAAAAGTTCCGTTTGCTCTTCAAAAGCAACTGAAGGCAGAGTTGGACAGGATAGAAAGCCTGAACATGATTCAGAAGATAGATGAGCCGACTGAGTGGGTGAGTTCCCTCGTCGTAGTGGACAAAAAGAATGGAAAGCTCAGAATTTGCCTGGATCCAAGAGATCTAAACAGAGCAATAAAGAGAGAGCACTTCAAGCTTCCTACACGTGAGGAAATCATGGCACAGTTTGCAAATGCAAAATATTTCAGCAAGTTAGATGCATCATCAGGATTTTGGCAGATGAAGCTGGACGAAGCAAGTTCAAGACTGTGCACATTCAACAGTCCATTTGGCAGATACAGATTCCTAAGGTTACCATTTGGCATTGCCTCAGCTCCTGAAGTGTATCACAAGACTATCCATATGATCTATGAGCACCTGGAGGGAGTTGATACATCAATGGATGACATCATAGTATGGGGAACCACGAGAACTGAGCATGACGAGAGACTGAAAAAAGTGCTGGAAGCAACAAGGAAAACAAACCTGAAGCTGAATAGAGAGAAATGCCAGCTCAGGGTGACAGAACTGACATTCGTGGGAGATATCCTTAGCAGTGAGGGCATCAGACCAGATCCCAGAAAGGTGTCCGCCATTGAGAATATGCCAAAGCCACAATGCAAAAAGGACGTGCAGAGGTTTAATGGAATGATCAACTACATGGGGAAATTCATATCCAACCTCTCAGAAAAGATGGCGCCACTGAGAAGACTAACTGAAAAGAGCATAGAATGGGAATGGAATCATGAGCATGAGAAGTCATGGAGCGATCTAAAGAAACTGCTCACAGAGGAACCAGTTCTGAGGCTTTATGACCCAGCGAGACCCATCAAGATATCATCAGATGCATCACAGAGTGGGCTCGGTGCCGTTCTTCTGCAAAAATATGACTACTGGCAACCTATTGCATATGCATCACGCTCAATGACAGACGCGGAGACGTGATATGCTCAAATAGAAAAGGAGCTGCTCAGCATCACATACGCCTGTGAAAGATTTCACCAGTTTGTGGCAGGACAAGCAATCAGTGTAGAGACTGACCATAAGCCCTTGATTGCATTGTTCCAAAAGCCACTAAATAGCTGTCCGCTTAGAATACAAAGAATGATGATCAGGCTGCAACACTATACACTGAATGTTGCGTACACACCGGGTAAGCTGATGTATACAGCAGACACGTTGTCCAGAGCTGTTGACCCAAGTGAGCCCGCAAACACCACAATGGTTGAAAAAGTGAATGCCTACGTGGACATGATCACAAGTGCACTGCCCATAGCAGATGCAAAAATGGAGCTCATAAAGACTGAGACAAACAAAGATGAAACAATGAGATGACTGAGGAAAAGCATCTTGGATGGATGGCCCAACATGAAGCAAGACTGCTCACCTGACATGGCAGAGTACTGGAACTGCAGGGCGGAACTATCAGTGGTCAAAGACATCATCTACAAAGGAAGTAAAATAGTTATCCCAAAGAGTCTGAGAAAAGGGATGTTAAAAAAGATCCATGGAGGACATCTGGGAATCGAAAAGTGTAAGAAAAGAGCACGAGAGGTGATGTACTGGTCACGAATCAACCAAGATGTGACAAATGAGGTGTCAAACTGCACAATATGCCTGAAATATCGAGCAAGCAATCCGGTAGAACCATTAAAGCCACACCCAGCGCCAGACAGACCTTACCAGAAGGTAGGCGCTGACCTATTCGTATGTCAAGGGAAGGACTATCTTGTAGTCACAGACTATTACTCCCTGTATCCAGAGGTTTGTAGACTGTACACCACCACTGCAGATGCTGGGATAACATGTATGAAAGCCATATTCTCCAGACATGGCGTGGCAAGCGAAGTCTTCACAGACAACGGACCCCAGTTTTACAATGCAAGTTTCCGACACTTTGCCAAAGAGTGGGACTTTGTCCACAAAACGTCAAGTCCTCACTATCCACAGTCCAATGGACTCGTGGAAAAATTGGTCCAGACAGTGAAAAGACTGATGTACAAGGCAAAAGACAGTGGAACTGACTTCTACCAAAGCATGCTTGTATACCGCACAACGCCGCTCGAGTGTGGTAAGTCACCAGCCCAACTCCTGATGGGACGTCGGCTAAGGTCAAACCTACCCATCCCGGAGAACCTCCTGAAAACAAAAGAGGGGGAGAAAGTGAGGAAGTTCAATGAGCAACAGAAAGAAAAGCAAAAGTACTACTATGACAGAGGAACACAAAACCTACCTGAACTCCACACTGGTGACCAAGTAAGGTTGAAAGACAAAACAAACACATGGACTCAGAAGGGAACTGTCCTGACTGAAGTTCAACCAAGGTCATACACCATTCAGACAGATGAGGGTGCTGTTCTGAGAAGAAATCGTCGAGATCTTCTCATGGGACCAGCCACAGCAGGTCAAGAGACTGATACTGTTGAACAACCTGATCACACAGCTGAGAACCAATCATCTGAGGCAACAACTCAGATTCAAGGACAATCAATCAGAAAATCCTTAAGACACGTGAAGCCTCCTGAGAGACTCATTGAGCAAATTTAAGGACTATTGTTATAGAAGGAAGTAATGTTATCTTATTCTTTCGTCAAGTTCTAGTGTATTGACATATTTCATGTGAACACACAAAGCAAGGTTAAAAAACCTTGATCATGATAATGATAATGTAAGTTCATTAAGTGTTACAGTTAAAATGCAGATTAATACAAAGAAAACATGTTGTTAGTTAAAAGTAAAATACTTTTGTTTTAAGAAAAGGAGATGTAATGATATCAGCAAATATAGATGGTATTTGCCTGTTCGATTATGATGCCTTAATAGCATGTTTGCAGGTATTGATTGCTTGTGCCTGACCAGCAGAGGGCATGTGACCGAGACAAGCAAGGCAGTCTAGTTTTATTTTCAGTTTCGTTCTAGATGCATCACTAGCATAATGGTGTCTCCTGAAAATGCTGTTAAAAGAGTTGAACAAGCTTTAGATTAAAAGACATTGGCCTAGAAATTCAGTGCCCTTAGCGCCGATTTTGCGGCGCTAGAGGGCCTAGCGCTGCAATTGGCGCCGGCGCCGAAATTGCCTGGGGCCCTTCCGCCGCGGTAGACCGGTAGCGCTGCGCCGGCACCGATGACGTCATCGGTGTGCGCAGCGTCCCGGTTGCCATGCCGACGGGCCCCAGCGCCGAAATTCAGTTGCGGCCGCCTCGCCCGTGGCAGCCGCAACTAAGACTCTGGCAACAGAGTCTTACATGACTTTGCGCCGGCGCATTAAAGGCCCCGCGGCGGCCGGCCGCTTTCCCGCCGGCCGCCTGGCCGCAGCTCCCTCCCCGGACTTCCCCCCCGCCCCCGGAACAGAAGCAAGCCCGGCACTTGTCCGAGGTGCCGGGCTCATTTTTAAAAAGATTTTCGCGGGCCGCGGCCGGGTGCAGGCAGCTCCTCCTTAAGGGAAGGAGGAGGCCTGCACTTCCCGAACCTGCCGCACCGCAGCGGGCGCCGCAGCGCCGGAATAGCGCCGAAATTCAGCGCGTTGCGCCAGTTTTCAGGCGCAAACAGCTCTCAGCAGCGCCGGCAGCCGTTTGGGTGCAGAACTATTGAATTTTGGGCCCGACCAGCGCGACTTAGCTCCGGCACTAACTTCCGGCGCTAAAGTCCTGGCTGCGCCAAAACTCAATTTCTAGGCCATTCTCTTTCATAAATGTCTCGTCATTGAACCCACAAAGAAATCAATACATTACTGTCCACAGTTCTGGTCTCCATATCACACTGGGAGCTACTTTTCACAGTTCTGGTCTCCATATCACACTTGGAGTTACTGTGCACAGTTCTGGTCTCCATATCACACTTGGAGTTACTGTGCGCAGTTCTGGTCTCCATATCACACTTGGAGTTACTGTGCACAGTTCTGGTCTCCATATCACACTTGGAGTTACTGTGCACAGTTCTGGTCTCTATATCACACTTGGAGTTACTGTGCACAGTTCTGGTCTCCATATCACACTTGGAGTTACTGTGCACAGTTCTGGTCTCCATATCACACTGGGAGTTACTGTGCACAGTTCAGGTCTCCATATCACACTGGGAGTTACTGTGCACAGTTCTGGTCTCCGTATCACACTTGGAGTTACTGTGCACAGTTCTGGTCTCCATATCACACTTGGAGTTACTGTGCACAGTTCTGGTCTCCATATCACACTGGGAGTTACTGTGCACAGTTCTGGTCTCCATATCACACTGGGAGTTACTGTGCACAGTTCTGGTCTCCTTATCACACTTGGAGTTACTGTGCACTGTTCTGATCTCCATATCACACTTGGAGCACTGTGCACAGTTCTGCTCACCATATAAAAAGGATATAGAGGTACGAGAGAACGTGCAAAAAAATATTCACAAGGATGATACCAGAACTGAGAGGTTATAACAATCAGGAAAGATTGAACAGGTTGGGGCTGTTTTCTATCGAAAAGATAATGCTGAGCAGTGACCTGATGGAGCTCTTTAAAATGATGAAATGGGTTCAATAAGGTAGAGGTAGAACAGATTAATCTACCTGCGGGGTGAGAGCAGAACTAAGGGTCAGCATAAATATAAGATTGTCACTGATAAATCCAGTAGGGAATTCCGGAGAAACTTCTTCACCCAGAGAGTGGTGAGAATGTGGAACTCGCTGCCACAGGGAGTGGTTGAGGTAAAAAGTTTAGCAGCATTTAAGGGGAAGTTAGATAAACACATCAGGGAGAAAGGAAGAGAGGTATATGCTGAAGGGTGAGAGGAAGTGGGGTGGAAGGAATCTCGTGTGGAGCAGAACCACTCCATCAACAAGTTGGTACAAATGGTGTGTTTCTGTGCTGCAAATAGGCTGTAATACTCCGTAAAAGCAAAGGAAAGTTCCAGGGGAGGAGATGAATAATTTGAGACAAAACACAATGTCATGGGTTCAGGCCCGCACTCCATAGAGTGGACTGTCAAAATCCAGCCCAACACTCCCCTGTGCCAGTGCTGAGGGAGCGCTGCACTGTCGGAGGGGCAGTACTGAGGGAGAACTGCACTGTCGGAGGGGCAGTACTGAGGGAGCACTGCACTGTCAGAGGGGCAGTACTGAGGGAGTGCTGCACTGTCGGAGGGGCAGTACTGAGGGAGTGTCGCACTGTCAGAGGGGCAGTACTGAGGGAGCGCCGCACTGTCGGAGGGGCAGTACTGAGGGAGCGCCGCACTGTCGGAGGGGCAGTACTGAGGGAGCGCCGCACTGTCGGAGGGGCAGTACTGAGGGAGCGCTGCACTGTCGGAGGGGCAGTACTGAGGGAGCGCCGCACTGTCGGAGGTTCAGCACTGAGGGCGCTCTGCATTGTCGGAGGGGCAGTACTGAGGGAGCGCTGCACTGTTGGAGGTGCAGTACTGAGGGAGCGCTGCACTGTCGGAGCGGCAGTACTGAGGGAGTGCCGCACTGTCGGAGGGGCAGACTTAGGGAGCGCTGCACTGTTGGATGGTCAGTACTGAGGGAGCGCTGCACTGTCAGAGGGGCAGTAATGAGGGAGGGCTGCATTGTCGGATGGGCAGTACTGTGGGCGTGCTGCACTGCTGAGGGGCAGTACTGAGGGAGCGCTGCACTGTCGGAGGGGCAGTACTGAGGGAGCACTGCATTGTTGGAGGGGCAGTACTGAGGGCAAGCTGCAGTGTCGGGGGGCAGTACTGAGGGAGCGCTGCACTGTCTGATAGGCAGTACTGAGGGACCGCTGCCCTGTCGGAGGGGCAGTACTGAGGGAGCGCTGCACTGTCGGAGGGGCAGTCCTGAGGGAGTGTCACACTGTCGGAGGTGCAGTACTGAGGGAGCGCAGCACTGTCGGGGCAGCAGTACTGAGGGAGCGCCGTACTGTCGGAGGGGCAATACTGAGGGAGCGTTGCACTGTCGGAGGGGCCCTGCTGAGAGAACATCACACTATCGGAGGGGCAGTACTGAGGGAGCGCTACATTTTCGATGGGATAGTACTGAGAGAGCGCTGCACTGTCGGAGGTGCACTCCTGAGGGAGCGCCGCACTGTTGGAGGAGCAGTACTGAGGGAGCACTGCACTGTTGGAGGGGCAGTACTGAGGGAGTGCTGCACTCTCAGATGGGCAGTACTGAGGGAGTGCTGCACTGTCGCAGGGGCAATACTGAGGGAGCGCTGCACTGTTGGAGGGGTGGTAGTGATGGAGCGCTGCACTGTCGGAGGTGCAGTACTGAGGAAGCGCTGCACCATCGGAGCAGCAGTACTGAGGGAGTGCTGCATTGTCGGAGAGGCAGTACTGAGGTAGCGCTGCATTGTCGGAGCGGCAGTAGAGGGAGTGCCGCACTGTCGGAGGTGCAGTACTGAGGGAGCGCTGCACTGTCAGAGCGGCAGTACTGAGGGAGTGCTGCACTGTCGGAGGGGCAGCACTGAGGGAGCGCTGCACTGTCGGAGGGGCAGTACTGAGGGAGAGCTGCACTGTCGGAGGGGCAGTACTGAGGGAGCACTGCACTGTCAGAGGGGCAGTACTGAGGGAGTGCTGCACTGTCGGAGGGGCAGTACTGAGGGAGTGCCGCACTGTCAGAGGGGCAGTACTGAGGGAGCGCTGCACTGTCGGAGGTTCAGCACTGAGGGAGCTTTGCACTGTCGGAGGGGCAGTACTGAGGGCGCTCTGCATTGTCGGAGGGGCAGTACTGAGGGAGCACCGCACTGTCGGAGGTGCAGTACTGAGGGAGCGCTGCACTGTCGGAGCGGCAGTACTGAGGGAGTGCCGCACTGTTGGAGGGGCAGACTGAGGGAGCGCTGCACTGTCAGAGGGGCAGTACTGAGGGAGCAATGCACTGTCGGAGGAGCAGTACTGAGGGAGCGCCGCACTGTCGGAGCGGCAGTACTGAGGGAGTGCTGCAGTGTTGCAGGGGCAGTACTGAGCGAGCGCTGCACATTCGGATGGGCAGTACTGAGGGAGCGCTGCACTGTCAGAGGGGCAGTACTGAGGGAGCACCGCACTGTCGGAGGGGCAGTACTGAGAGAGCGCTGCACTGTCGGAGAGGCAGTACTGAGGAAGTGCTGCACTGTCGGTGGGGCAGTACTGAGGGATCTCTACACTGTCGGAGGGACAGTACTGAGGGAGCGCTGCACTGTCGGAGGGGCAGCACTGAGGGCGCGCTGCACTGTCGGGGGGCATTACTGAGGGGCGCTGCACTGTCGGAGGGGCAGTAGTGAGGGAGCGCTGCACTGTCGGAGGAGCAGTACTGAGGGAGTGCCGCACTCTCGGAGGTGCAGTACTGAGGGAGGGCTGCACTGTCGGTGCGGCAGTACTGAGGGAGTGCCGCACAGTCGGAGGAGCAGTACTGAGGGAGCACCTCACTGTTGGTGTGGCAGTACTGAGGGAGCGCTGCACTGTTGGATGGTCAGTACTGAGGGAGCACTGCACTGTCGGAGGGGCAGTACTGAGGGATCTCTACACTGTCGGAGGCACAGTACTGAGGGAGCGCTGCACTGTCGGAGGGGCAGTAATGAGGGAGCGCTGCATTGTCGGATGGGCAGTACTGTGGGCGTGCTGCACTGCTGGGGGGCAGTACTGAGGGAGCGCTGCACTGTCTGGTGGGCAGTACGAGGGAGTGCTGCACTGTCGGAGCGGCAGTACTGAGGGACCGCTGCACAGTTGGAGGGGCAGTACTGAGGGAGCGCTGCACTGTCGGAGGGGCAGTACTGAGGGAGCACTGCACTGTTGGAGGGGCAGTACTGAGAGCGCGCTGCACTGTCGGGGGGCAGTACTGAGGGAGCACTACACTGTCTGATAGGCAGTACTGAGGGAGCGCTGCACTGTCGGAGCGGCAGTACTGAGGGAGCGCTGCACTGTCGGAGAGGCAGTACTGAGGTAGCGCTGCATTGTCGGAGCGGCAGTAGAGGGAGTGCCGCTCTGTCGGAGGTGCAGTGCTGAGGGAGCGCTGCACTGTCGGAGCGGCAGTACTGAGGGAGTGCCGTACTGTCGGAAAGGGCAGTATTGTGGGAGCACTGCACTGTCGGAGGGTCACTACTGAGGGATCGCTGCACTGTCAGAGGGTCAGTACTCTGGAAGCGCTGCACTGTTGGAAGTGCAGTACTGAGGGAGCGCTGCACTGTTGTAGGGGCAGTACCGAGGGAGCACCGCACTATCGGAGGGGCAGTACTGAGTGAGCACTGCACTGTCGGTGGGGCAGTACTGAGGGAGCGCTGCACTGTCGGTGGGCAGATCTGAGGGAGCGCTGCATTGTTGGAGGGGCACTACTGAGGGAGCAGTGCACTCTCGGAGGGGCACTACTGAGGGAGAATTGCACGCTCGGAGAGGCAGTACTGAGTGAGCGCGGCACTGTTGGAGTGGCAATACTGAGGGAGCGCTGTGCTATCGGAGGGGCAGTTCTGAGGGAGCACCGCACTATCGGAGGGGCAGCACTGAGGGAGCGCTGCACTGTCAATGGGATAGTACTGAGAGAGCGCTGCACTGTCGGAGAGGCAGTACTGAGGGAGCGCTGCACTGTCGGTGGGGCAGTACTGAGGGTGTGCTGCACTGTCGGAGGGGCAGTACTGAGGGAGCGCTGCACTAACGGAGGGGCAGTACTGAGGGAGCGCTGCACTGTCGGAGGGGCAGTACTGAGGGAGCGCCGCGCTGATGGGGTGGCAGTACTGAGGGAGCGCTGCACTGTCGGAGGGGCAGTATTGAGTGAGCGCTGCACTGTCGGAGGGTCAGTATGAGGGAGTGCTGCACTGTCGGAGGGTCAGTACTGAGGGAGCGCTGCACTGTACATAGGATAGCACTGAGAGAGCGCTGCACTGTTGGAGGGGCAGTACTGAGGGAGCACTGCACTTTCGGAGGGGCAGTACTGAGGGAGTGCCGCACTGTCGGAGGGGCAGTACTGAGAGAGCACTGCACTGTCGGAGGGGCAGTACTGAGGGAGCGCTGCACTGTCAGAGGGGCTGTACTCAGGGAGCACCGCACTATCGGAGGGGCAGTACTGAGGGAGCGCTGCACTGTCGATGGGATAGTACTGAGAGAGCACTGCACTGTCGGTGGGGCAGTACTGAGGGAGCGCTGCACTGTCGGTGGGGCAGTTCTGAGGGAGCGCTGCCTTGTTGGAGAGGCAGTACTGAGGGAGCACTGCACTCTCATAGCGGCAGTACTGAGGGAGTGCTGCATTGCCGGAGGGGCAGTACTGAGGGAGCGCTGCACTGTCAATGGGATAGTTCTGAGAGAGCGCTGCACTGTCGGAGGGGCAGAACAGAGGGAGCACCTCGCTGTTGGTGTGGCAGAACTGAGGGAGCACTGCACTGTCGGAGCATCAGTACTGAGGGAGCACTGCAATGTCGGAGGGGCAGTACTGAGGGAGTGCTGCACTCTCAGATGGGCAGTACTGAGGGAGTGCTGCACTGACAGAGGGGCAGTACTGAGGGAGCGCTGCACTTTCGATGGGATTGTACTGAGAGAGAGCTGCACTGACAGAGGTGCAGTACTGAGGGAGCGCTGCACTCTCAGATGGGCAGTACTGAGGGAGTGCTGCACTGTCGCAGGGGCAATACTGAGGGAGCGCTGCACTGTTGGAGGGGCAGTGCTGAGGCAGCGCTGCACTGTTGGAGGTGCATTACTGAGGGAGCGCTGCAGCGTCGGAGCGGCAGTACTGAGGAAGTGCTGCATTGTCGGAGGGGCAGATCTGAGGTAGCGCTGCACTGTCGGAGTGGCAGTAGAGGGAGTGCCACACTGTCGGAGGTGCAGTACTTAGGGAGCGCTGCACTGTCGGAGCAGCAGTACTGAGGTAGTGCCATACTGTCGGAGGGGCAGTACTGAGGGAGTGCTGCACTGTAGATGGGATAGTACTGAGGGAGCGCTGCACTATCGGACGAGCAGTACTGAGAGTGCGCTGCACTGTCGGAAGGGCAGTATTGTGGGAGCGCTGAACTGTCAGAGGGTCAGTACTGAGGGATCACTGCACTGTCAGAGGGTCAGTACTGAGCAAGCGCTGCACTGTCGGACGAGCAGTACTGAGGGAGTGCTGCACTGTAGATGGGATAAAACTGAGAGAGCGCTGCACTGTCGGAAGGTCAGTACTGAGGGAGTGCCGCACTGTCGGAGGGGCAGTACTGAGAGAGCACTGCACTGTCGGAGGGGCAGTACTGAGGGAGCGCTGCACTGTCAGAGGGGCTGTACTCAGGGAGCACCGCACTATCGGAGGGGCAGTACTGAGGGAGCGCTGCACTGTCGATGGGATAGTACTGAGAGAGCACTGCACTGTCGGTGGGGCAGTACTGAGGGAGCGCTGCACTGTCGGTGGGGCAGTTCTGAGGGAGCGCTGCCTTGTTGGAGAGGCAGTACTCAGGGAGCACTGCACTCTCAAAGCGGCAGTACTGAGGGAGCGCTGCACCATCGTAGTGGCAGTACTGAGGGAGTGCTGCATTGCCGGAGGGGCAGTACTGAGGGAGTGCTGCACTGTCAGAGGTGCAGTTCTGAGGGAGAGCTGCACTGTCGGAGCGGCAGTACTGAGGGAATGCCGTATTGTCGGAGGGGCAGTACTAAGGCAGCGCAGCAATGTCGGAGGTGCAGTACTGTGAGAGGGCTGCACTGTCGGAGGGGCAGTATTGTGGGAGCGCTGCTCTGTCAGAGGGTCAGTACTGAGGGATCGCTGCACTGTCAGAGGGTCAGTACTGAGTAAGCGCTGCACTGTCGGATGGGCAGTACTGAGGGAGTGCTGCACAGTAGATTGCATAGTACTGGGAGAGTGCTGCACAGTCAGAAGGGCAGTACTGAGGGAGCACCGCACTATCGGAGGGGCAGTACTGAGGGAGCGCTGCACTGTCGATGGGATAGTACTGAGAGAGCACTGCAATGTTGATGGGCAGTACTGAGGGAGCGCTGCACTGTCGGTGGGTCAGTTGTGAGGAAGCGCTGCATTGTTGGAGTGGCAGTACTGAGGGAGCACTTCAGTCTCGGAGGGGTAGTACTGAGGGAGCATTTCACATACGGAGGGGCAGTACTGAGTGAGCGCTGCACTGTCAATGGGATAATTCTGAGAGAGCGCTGCACTGTCGGAGGGGCAGAACAGAGGGAGCACCTCGCTGTTGGTGTGGCAGAACTGAGGGAGCACTGCACTGTCGGAGCATCAGTACTGAGGGAGCACTGCAATGTCGGAGGGGCAGTACTGAGGGAGTGCTGCACTGTAGCTAGTACAGTACTGAGGGAGTGCTGCACTGTCGGAGGGGCAGTACTGAGGGAGCGCTGCACTGTCAGAGGTGCAGTACTGAAGGAGCACTGCACTGTCAGAGCGGCAGTAATGAGGGAGTGTCGCACTGTCGGAGGGGCAGTACTGAGTGAGCACTTCAGTCTCGGAGGGGCAGTACTGAGGGAGCATTTCACATACGGAGGGGCAGTACTGAGTGAGCGCTGCACTATCAGAGGGACAATACTGGGGGAGAACTGCACTGTCGGAGGGGCCGTTCTGAGGGATCACCTCACTATCAGAGGGGCAGCACAGAGGGAGCGCTGCACTGTCAATGGGATAGTTCTGAGAGAGCGCTGCACTGTCGGAGGGGCAGAACAGAGGGAGCACCTCGCTGTTGGTGTGGCAGAACTGAGGGAGCACTGCACTGTCGGAGCATCAGTACTGAGGGACCACTGCAATGTCGGAGGGGCAGTACTGAGGGAGTGCTGCACTGTAGCTAGTACAGTACTGAGGGAGTGCTGCACTGTCGGAGGGGCAGTACTGAGGGAGCGCTGCACTGTCAGAGCGGCGGTAATGAGGGAGTGTCGCACTGTCGGAGGGGCAGTACTGAGGGAGCACAGCACTATCGGAGGGGCAGTACTGAAGGGAGCGCTGCATTTTCGGAAGGGCAGTACTGAGGGAGCGCTGCATTGCTGGAGGGGCAGTACTAAGGGAAAGCTGCACTGTCAGAGGGGCAGTACTGAGGGCGCGCTGCACTGTTGGAGGGGCAGAACTGAGGTAGCGCTGTACTCTCGGAGGGGCAGTACTGAGGGAGCGCAGTATTGTCGGAGGGACAATACTGAGGGAGCGCTGCACTGTCGGACGGGCAGTGCTGAGAGAACACCACACTATCAGAGCGGCAGTACTGAGGGAGTGCTGCACTTTCGATGGGATAGTACTGAGGGAGCGCTGCACTTTCGGAGGGGCCGTTCTGAGAGAAAACCAAACTATCGGAGGGGCAGTACTGAGGGAGCGCTGTACTTTCGATGGGATATTACTGAGAGAGCGCTGCACTGTCGGAGGGGCAGTACTGAGAGAGCGCTGCAGTGTCGGGGGAGCAGTACTGAGGGAGCACTGCACTGTTGGAGGGGCAGTACTGAGGGAGTGCCGGACTGTCAGAGGTACAGTACTGAGGGAGCGTTGCACCGTCGGAGCGGCAGTACTGAGGGAGTGCTGCTTTGTCGGAGGGGCAGTACTGTGATAGCGCTGCATTGTCGGAGCTGCAGTAGAGGGAGTGCCGCACTGTCGGAGGTGCAGTACTGAAGGAGGGCTGCACTGTTGGAGGGGCAGTACTGAGGGAGCGCTGCACTGTCGGCGGGGCAGTACTGAGGGAGTGTCGCACTGTCGGAGGTGCAGTACTGAGGGAGCACTGCACTGTCGGAGCGGCAGTACTGTGGGAGTGCCGCACTGTCGGAGGGGCAGCACTGAGGGAGCGCTGCACTGTCGGAGCTGCAGTACTGAGGGAGCGCAGCACTGTCAGAGGGGCAGTACTAAGGGAGCACTGCACTGTCGGAGGAGCAGTACTGAGGGAGCGCCGCGCTGTTGGGGTGGCAGTACTGAGTGAGCGCTGCACTGTCGGAGGGTCAGTATGAGGGAGCGCTGCACTGTCGGAGGGTCAGTACTGAGAGCGCGCTGCACTGTCGGAGGGGCAGTACTGAGGGAGCGCTGCACTGTCGGAGGGGCAGTTCTGAGGGAGTGCCGCACTGTGGGAGGTGCAGTACTGAGGGAGCGCTGCACTGACAGAGCGGCAGTACTGAGCGAGTGCCGCACTGTCGGAGGGCAGTACTGAGAGAGCGCTGCACTGTCGGAGGGGCAGTATTGTGGGAGCGCTGCACTTTCGATGGGATAGTAATGAGAGAGAGCTGCACTGTCAGAGGGGCAGTACTGAGGGAGCGCTGCAGTGTCGGAGAGGCAGTACTGAGGGAGCGCTGCACTGTTGGACGGACAGTACTGAGGGTGCGCTGTACTGTCGGAGGGGCAATACTGAGGGAGCACTGCACTGTCGGAGGGGCCGTGCTGAGAGTGCACCACAGTATCGGAGGGGCAGTACTGAGGGAGCGCTGCACTTTCGATGGGATTGTACTGAGAGAGAGCTGCACTGACAGAGGTGCAGTACTGAGGGAGCGCTGCACTCTCAGATGGGCAGTACTGAGGGAGTGCTGCACTGTCGCAGGGGCAATACTGAGGGAGCTCTGCACTGTTGGAGGGGCAGTGCTGAGGCAGCGCTGCACTGTTGGAGGTGCATTACTGAGGGAGCGCTGCAGCGTCGGAGCGGCAGTACTGAGGAAGTGCTGCATTGTCGGAGGGGCAGATCTGAGGTAGCGCTGCACTGTCGGAGTGGCAGTAGAGGGAGTGCCACACTGTCGGAGGTGCAGTACTTAGGGAGCGCTGCACTGTCGGAGCAGCAGTACTGAGGTAGTGCCATACTGTCGGAGGGGCAGTACTGAGGGAGTGCTGCACTGTAGATGGGATAGTACTGAGGGAGCGCTGCACTATCGGACGAGCAGTACTGAGAGTGCGCTGCACTGTCGGAAGGGCAGTATTGTGGGAGCGCTGAACTGTCAGAGGGTCAGTACTGAGGGATCACTGCACTGTCAGAGGGTCAGTACTGAGCAAGCGCTGCACTGTCGGACGAGCAGTACTGGAGGAGTGCTGCACTGTAGATGGGATAAAACTGAGAGAGCGCTGCACTGTCGGAAGGTCAGTACTGAGGGAGCGCTGCACTGTCGTAGGGGCAGTACTTAGGGAGCACCGCACTATCGGATGGGCAGCACTGAGGGAGCGCTGCACTGTCGATGGGATAGTACTGAGAGAGCACTGCACTCTCGGAGGGGCAGTACTGAGTGAGTGCTGCACTGTCGGAGGGGCAATACTGAGGGAGCGCTGCACTATCGGAGGGGCAGTTCTGAGGGAGCACCGCATTATCGGAGGGGCAGCACTGAGGGAGCGCTGTGCTGTCGATGGGATAGTACTGAGTGAGCGCTGCACTGTCGGAGGGGCAGTACTGAGGGAGCGCTGCACTGTCGGAGGGGCAGTAGTGAGGGAATGCTGCACTGTCGGAGGGGCAGTTCTGAGGGAGCACCGCATTATCGGAGGGGCAGCACTGAGGGAGCCCTGCGCTGTCGATGGGATAGTACTGAGTGAGCGCTGCACTGTCGGAGGGGCAGTACTGAGGGAGCGCTGCACTGTCGGAGGGGCAGAACTGAGGTAGCGCTGTACTCTCGGAGGGGCAGTACTGAGGGAGCGCAGTATTGTCGGAGGGACAATACTGAGGGAGCGCTGCACTGTCGGACGGGCAGTGCTGAGAGAACACCACACTATCAGAGCGGCAGTACTGAGGGAGTGCTGCACTTTCGATGGGATAGTACTGAGAGAGCGCTGCACTGTCGGAGGGGCAGTACTGAGGGAGCGCTGCACTGTTGGAGGCGCAGTACTGAGGGAGTGCTGCACTCTCAGATGGGCATTACTGAGGGAGCGCTGCACTGTTGGAGGGGCAGTACTGAGGGAGTGCTGCACTGTCGGAGGTGCTGTTCTGAGGGAGGGCTGCACCGTCGGAGGAGCAGTACTGAGTGAGCGCTGCACTGTCGGATGGTCAGTACTGAGGATTCGCTGCACTGTCGGATGGGCAGTACTGAGGGAGTGCTGCACTGCAGATGGGATATTACTGAGAGAGCGCTGCACGGTCGGCAGGGCAGTACTGAGGGAGCGCTGCACTGTCGGAGCGGCAGTAGAGGGAGTGCCGCACTGTCGGAGGTGCAGTACTGCGGGAGCGGCAGTAATGAGGGAGTGCCGTATTGTCGGAGGGGCAGCACTGAGGGAACGCTGCTTTGTCGGAGGGGCAGTACTGAGGGAACGCTGCACTGTCGGAGGAGCAGTACTGAGAGAGCCCTGCGCTGTTGATGGGATAGTACTGAGTGAGCGCTGCACTGTCGGAGGGGCAGTACTGAGGGAGCGCTGCACTGTCGGAGGGGCAGTACTGAGGGAATGCTGCACTGTCGGAGAGGCAGTACTGAGCGATCTCTACACTGTCGGAGGGACAGTACTGAGGGAGCGCTGCTTTGTCGGAGGGGCAGTACTGAGGGAGTGCCGCGATGTTGGGGTGGCAGTACTGAGGGAGCGCTGCACTGTCGGATGGTCAGTATGAGGGAGCGCTGCACTGTCGGAGGGTTAGTACTGAGGGTTCGCTGCACTGTAGATGGGATAGTACTGAGAGAGCGCTGCACTGTCGGAGGGGCAGTACTGAAGGAGCGCTGCACTGTCGGAGGGGCAGTACTGAGGGAGTGCCGCCCTGTCGGAGATGCAGTACTGAGGGAGCGCTGCACTGTCAGAGCGGCAGAACTGAGGGAGTGCCGCACTGTCGGAGGGGTAGTACTGAGAGAGCGCTGCACTGTCGGAGGGGCAGTACTGAGGGAGCGCTGCACTGTCGGAGGTACAATACTGAGGGAGCACAGCACTATCGGAGGGGCAGTACTGAGGGAGCACTGCATTGTTGGAGGGGCAATACTAAAGGAGCGCTGCACAGTCGGAGGGGCAGTGCTGAGAGAGCGCTGCACTGTCGGAGGGGCAGTAGTGAGGGCGCGCTGCACTGTTGGATGGGCAGAACTGAGTTAGCGCTGTACTCTCGGAGGGGCAGTACTGAGGGTGCGCTGTACTGTCGGTGGGGCAATACTGAGGGAGCGCTGCACTGTCGGAGAGGCAGTACTGAGCGATCTCTACACTGTCGGAGGGACAGTACTGAGGGAGCGCTGCTTTGTCGGAGGGGCAGTACTGAGGGAGTGCCGCGCTGATGGGGTGGCAGTACTGAGGGAGCGCTGCACTGTCGGAGGGGCACTATTGAGTGAGCGCTGCACTGCCGGATGGTCAGTATGAGGGAGCGCTGCACTGTCGGAGGGTTAGTACTGAGGGTTCGCTGCACTGTAGATGGGATAGTGCTGAGAGAGCGCTGCACTGTCGGAGGGGCAGTACTGAAGGAGTGCTGCATTGTCGGAGGGGCAGTACTGTGATAGCGCTGCATTGTCGGAGCTGCAGTAGAGGGAGTGCCGCACTGTCGGAGGTGCAGTACTTAGGGAGCGCTGCACTGTCGGAGGGGCAGTACTAAAGGAGCGCTGCACAGTTGGAGGCGAAGTACTGAAGGAGGGCTGCACTGTTGGAGGGGCAGTACTGAGGGAGCGCTGCACTGTCGGCGGGGCAGTACTGAGGGAGTGTCGCACTGTCGGAGGTGCAGTACTGAGGGAGCACTGCACTGTCGGAGCGGCAGTACTGTGGGAGTGCCGCACTGTCGGAGGGGCAGCACTGAGGGAGCGCTGCACTGTCGGAGCTGCAGTACTGAGGGAGCGCAGCACTGTCAGAGGGGCAGTACTAAGGGAGCACTGCGCTGTCGGAGGAGCAGTACTGAGGGAGCGCCGCGCTGTTGGGGTGGCAGTACTGAGTGAGCGCTGCACTGTCGGAGGGTCAGTATGAGGGAGCGCTGCACTGTCGGAGGGTCAGTACTGAGAGCGCACTGCACTGTCGGAGGGGCAGTACTGAGGGAGCGCTGCACTGTCGGAGGGGCAGTTCTGAGGGAGTGCCGCACTGTGGGAGGTGCAGTACTGAGGGAGCGCTGCACTGACAGAGCGGCAGTACTGAGCGAGTGCCGCACTGTCGGAGGGCAGTACTGAGAGAGCGCTGCACTGTCGGAGGGGCAGTATTGTGGGAGCGCTGCACTTTCGATGGGATAGTAATGAGAGAGAGCTGCACTGTCAGAGGGGCAGTACTGAGGGAGCGCTGCAGTGTCGGAGAGGCAGTACTGAGGGAGCGCTGCACTGTTGGACGGACAGTACTGAGGGTGCGCTGTACTGTCGGAGGGGCAATACTGAGGGAGCACTGCACTGTCGGAGGGGCCGTGCTGAGAGTGCACCACAGTATCGGAGGGGCAGTACTGAGGGAGCGCTGCACTTTCGATGGGATTGTACTGAGAGAGAGCTGCACTGACAGAGGGGCAGTACTGAGGGAGCACTGCACTGTCAGAGGTGCAGTACTGAGGGAGCGCTGCACTCTCAGATGGGCAGTACTGAGGGAGTGCTGCACTGTCGCAGGGGCAATACTGAGGGAGCGCTGCACTGTTGGAGGGGCAGTACTGAGGCAGCGCTGCACTGTCGGAGGGGCAGTACTGAGGGAGTGCTGCACTGTAGATGGGATAGTACTGAGGGAGTGCTGCACTATCGGACGAGCAGTACTGAGAGTGCGCTGCACTGTCGGAAGGGCAGTATTGTGGGAGCGCTGAACTGTCGGAGGGTCAGTACTGAGGGATCACTGCACTGTCAGAGGCTCAGTACTGAGCAAGCGCTGCACTGTCGGACGAGCAGTACTGAGGGAGCGCTGCACTGTCGTAGGGGCAGTACTTAGGGAGCACCGCACTATCGGATGGGCAGCACTGAGGGAGCGCTGCACTGTCGATGGGACAGTACTGAGAGAGCACTGCACTCTCGGAGGGGCAGTACTGAGTGAGTGCTGCACTGTCGGAGGGGCAATACTGAGGGAGCGCTGCACTATCGGAGGGGCAGTTCTGAGGGAGCACCGCATTATCGGAGGGGCAGCACTGAGGGAGCGCTGTGCTGTCGATGGGATAGTACTGAGTGAGCGCTGCACTGTCGGAGGGGCAGTACTGAGAGAGCGCTGCACTGTCGGAGGGGCAGTAGTGAGGGAATGCTGCACTGTCGGAGGGGCAGTTCTGAGGGAGCACCGCATTATCGGAGGGGCAGCACTGAGGGAGCCCTGCGCTGTCGATGGGATAGTACTGAGTGAGTGCTGCACTGTCGGAGGGGCAGTACTGAGGGAGCGCTGCACTGTCGGAGGGGCAGTACTGAGGAAATGCTGCATTGTCGGAGAGGCAGTACTGAGCGATCTCTACACTGTCAGAGGGACAGTACTTAGGGAGCGCTGCTTTGTCGGAGGGGCAGTACTGAGGGAGCGCCGCGCTGTTGGGGTGGCAGTACAGAGGGACCACTGCACTGTCGGAGGGTCAGTATGAGGGAGCGTTGCACTGTCGGAGGGTTAGTACTGAGGGTTCGCTGCACTGTAGATGGGATAGTGCTGAGAGAGCGCTGCACTGTCGGAGGGGCAGTACTGAAGGAGTGCTGCATTGTCGGAGGGGCAGTACTGTGATAGCGCTGCATTGTCGGAGCTGCAGTAGAGGGAGTGCCGCACTGTCGGAGGTGCAGTACTTAGGGAGCGCTGCACTGTCGGAGGGGCAGTACTAAAGGAGCGCTGCACAGTTGGAGGCGAAGTACTGAAGGAGGGCTGCACTGTTGGAGGGGCAGTACTGAGGGAGCGCTGCACTGTCGGCGGGGCAGTACTGAGGGAGTGTCGCACTGTCGGAGGTGCAGTACTGAGGGAGCACTGCACTGTCGGAGCGGCAGTACTGTGGGAGTGCCGCACTGTCGGAGGGGCAGCACTGAGGGAGCGCTGCACTGTCGGAGCTGCAGTACTGAGGGAGCGCAGCACTGTCAGAGGGGCAGTACTAAGGGAGCACTGCACTGTCGGAGGAGCAGTACTGAGGGAGCGCCGCGCTGTTGGGGTGGCAGTACTGAGTGAGCGCTGCACTGTCAGAGGGTCAGTATGAGGGAGCGCTGCACTGTCGGAGGGTCAGTACTGAGAGCGCGCTGCACTGTCGGAGGGGCAGTACTGAGGGAGCGCTGCACTGTCGGAGGGGCAGTTCTGAGGGAGTGCCGCACTGTGGGAGGTGCAGTACTGAGGGAGCGCTGCACTGACAGAGCGGCAGTACTGAGCGAGTGCCGCACTGTCGGAGGGCAGTACTGAGAGAGCGCTGCACTGTCGGAGGGGCAGTATTGTGGGAGCGCTGCACTTTCGATGGGATAGTAATGAGAGAGAGCTGCACTGTCAGAGGGGCAGTACTGAGGGAGCGCTGCAGTGTCGGAGAGGCAGTACTGAGGGAGCGCTGCACTGTTGGACGGACAGTACTGAGGGTGCGCTGTACTGTCGGAGGGGCAATACTGAGGGAGCACTGCACTGTCGGAGGGGCCGTGCTGAGAGTGCACCACAGTATCGGAGGGGCAGTACTGAGGGAGCGCTGCATTTTCGATGGGATTGTACTGAGAGAGAGCTGCACTGACAGAGGGGCAGTACTGAGGGAGCACTGCACTGTCAGAGGTGCAGTACTGAGGGAGCGCTGCACTCTCAGATGGGCAGTACTGAGGGAGTGCTGCACTGTCGCAGGGGCAATACTGAGGGAGCGCTGCACTGTTGGAGGGGCAGTACTGAGGCAGCGCTGCACTGTCGGAGGGGCAGTACTGAGGGAGTGCTGCACTGTAGATGGGATAGTACTGAGGGAGTGCTGCACTATCGGACGAGCAGTACTGAGAGTGCGCTGCACTGTCGGAAGGGCAGTATTGTGGGAGCGCTGAACTGTCGGAGGGTCAGTACTGAGGGATCACTGCACTGTCAGAGGCTCAGTACTGAGCAAGCGCTGCACTGTCGGACGAGCAGTACTGAGAGAGCGCTGCACTGTCGGAAGGTCAGTACTGAGGGAGCGCTGCACTGTCGTAGGGGCAGTACTTAGGGAGCACCGCACTATCGGATGGGCAGCACTGAGGGAGCGCTGCACTGTCGATGGGACAGTACTGAGAGAGCACTGCACTCTCGGAGGGGCAGTACTGAGTGAGTGCTGCACTGTCGGAGGGGCAATACTGAGGGAGCGCTGCACTATCGGAGGGGCAGTTCTGAGGGAGCACCGCATTATCGGAGGGGCAGCACTGAGGGAGCGCTGTGCTGTCGATGGGATAGTACTGAGTGAGCGCTGCACTGTCGGAGGGGCAGTACTGAGAGAGCGCTGCACTGTCGGAGGGGCAGTAGTGAGGGAATGCTGCACTGTCGGAGAGGCAGTTCTGAGGGAGCACCGCATTATCGGAGGGGCAGCACTGAGGGAGCCCTGCGCTGTCGATGGGATAGTACTGAGTGAGTGCTGCACTGTCGGAGGGGCAGTACTGAGGGAGCGCTGCACTGTCGGAGGGGCAGTACTGAGGAAATGCTGCATTGTCGGAGAGGCAGTACTGAGCGATCTCTACACTGTCAGAGGGACAGTACTTAGGGAGCGCTGCTTTGTCGGAGGGGCAGTACTGAGGGAGCGCCGCGCTGTTGGGGTGGCAGTACAGAGGGACCACTGCACTGTCGGAGGGTCAGTATGAGGGAGCGTTGCACTGTCGGAGGGTTAGTACTGAGGGTTCGCTGCACTGTAGATGGGATAGTACTGAGAGAGCGCTGCACTGTCGGAGGGGCAGTACTGAAGGAGCGCAGCACTGTCAGAGGGGCAGTACTGAGGGAGTGCTGCCCTGTCGGAGATGCAGTACTGAGGGAGCGCTGCACTGTCAGAGCTGCAGAACTGAGGGAGTGCCGCACTGTCGGAGGGGTAGTACTGAGAGAGCGCTGCACTGTCGGAGGGGCAGTACTGAGGGAGCGCTGCACTGTCGGAGGTACAATACTGAGGGAGCACAGCACTATCGGAGGGGCAGTACTGAGGGAGCGCTGCATTGTTGGAGGGGCAATACAAAAGGAGCGCTGCACAGTCGGAGGGGCAGTACTGAGGGAGCGCTGCACTGTCGGTGGTGCAGTTCTGAGGGAGCGCTGCATTGTTGGAGTAGCAGTACTGAGGGAGCTCTGCACTCTCGGAGGGGCAGTACTGAGGGAGCGCTGCACTGTCGGAGGGGCAATACTGAGGGAGCGCTGCACTGTCGGAGGTGCAGTACTGAGGGAGTGCTGCTCTGTCGGTGGGGCAGTACTGACGGAGCGCTGCACTGTCGGAGGGGCAGTACTGAGGGAGTGCTGCCCTGTCGGAGATGCAGTACTGAGGGAGCGCTGCACTGTCAGCGGCAGAGCTGAAAGAGCGCTGCACTGTCGGAGGGGCAGTCCTGAGGGAGCGCTGCACTGTCGGAGGGGCAGTAGTGAGGGCGTGCTGCACTGTTGGAGGGGCAGAACTGAGCTAGCGCTGTACTCTCGGAGGGGCAGTACTGAGGGAGCGCTGTACTGTCGGTGGGGCAATACTGAGGGAGCGCTGCACTGTCGGAGGGGCAGTTCTGAGAGAACACCAAACTATCGGAGGGGCAGTTCTGAGGGAGCGCTGTACTTTCGATGGGATATTACTGAGAGAGCGCTGCACTGTCGGAGGGGCAGTACTGAGGGAGCGCTGCAGTGTCGGAGGAGCAGTGCTGAGGGAGCACTGCACTGTTGGAGGGGCAGTACTGAGGGAGTGCCGGACTGTCAGAGGTACAGTACTGAGGGAGCGTTGCACAGTCGGAGCGGCAGTACTGAGGGAGTACTGCATTGTCGGAGGGGCAGTACTGTGATAGCGCTGCACTGTCGGAGCGGCAGTAGAGGGAGTGCCGCACTGTCGGAGGGTTAGTACTGAGAGAGCGCTGCACTGTCGGAGGTACAATACTGAGGGAGCACAGCACTATCGGAGGGGCAGTAATGAGGGAGCGCTGCACTGTAGATGGGATAGTACTGAGAGAGCGCTGCACGGTCAGAAGGGCAGTACTGAGGGAGCGCTGCACTATCTTAGGGGCAGTACAGAGGGAGTACCGCATTATCAGAGGGGCAGTACTGAGGGAGCGCGGCGCTGTCGATGGGATAGTACTGAGAGAGCACTGCACTGTCGGTGGGGCAGTACTGAGGGAGCGCTGCACAGTCGGTGGGGCAATTCTGAGGGAGCGCTGCATTGTTGGAGGGGCAGTGCTGAGGGAGCACTGCACTCTCGGAGGGGCAGTATTGAGGGAGCGCTGCACTGTCGGAGGGGCAATACTGAGGGAGCGCTGCACTGTCGGAGGTGCAGTACTGAGGGAGTGCTGCTCTGTCGGTGGGGCAGTACTGAGGGTGTGCTGCACTTTCGGAGGGGCAGTACTGAGGGAGCGCTGCACTATCGGAGGTACAGTACTGCGGGAGCGCTGCACTGTCGGTGGGGCAGTACTGAGGTAGCGCTGCACTGTCGGAGGGGCAGTACTGAAGGAGCGCTGCACTGTCAGAGCGGCAGAACTGAGGGAGAGCCGCACTGTCGGAGGGCTAGTACTGAGAGAGCGCTGCACTGTCGGAGGGGCAGTACTGAGGGAGTGCTGCACTGTCGGATGTACAATACTGAGGGAGCACTGCACTGTCGGAGGGGCAGTAGTGAGGGAGCGCTTTACTGTCGGTGGGGCAATACTGAGGGAGCGCTGCACTGTCGGAGGGGCCGTTCTGAGAGAACACCAAACTATCGGAGGGGCAGTACTGAGGGAGCGCTGTACTTTCGATGGGATATTACTGAGAGAGCGCTGCACAGTCGGAGGGGCAGTACTGAGGGAGCGCTGCAGTGTCGGAGCTGCAGTACTGAGGGAGCATTGCACTGTTGGAGGGGCAGTACTGAGGGTGTGCCGGACTGTCAGAGGTACAGTACTGAGGGAGCATTGCACCGTCGGAGCGGCAGTACTGAGAGAGTGCTGCATTGTCGGAGGGGCAGTACTGTGATAGCGCTGCACTGTCGGAGCGGCAGTAGAGGGAGTGCCGCACTGTCGGAGGTGCAGTACTTAGGGAGCGCTGCACTGTCGGAGGGGCAGTACTGAGGGAGCGCTGCATTGTTGGAGGGGCAGTACTAAAGGAGCGCTGCACAGTTGGAGGGACAGTACTGTGGGAGCGCTGCACTGTCGGAGGGTCAGTACTGAACGAGATCGCTGCACTGTCAGAGGGTCAGTACTGAGGAAGCGCTGCACTGTCGGACGGGCAGTACTGAGGGAGTGCTGCACTGTAGATGGGATAGTACTGAGAGAGCGCTGCACGGTCGGAAGGGCAGTACTGAGGGAGCGCTGCACTATCTTAGCGGCAGTACTGAGGGAGTACCACACTATCGGAGGGGCAGTACTGAGGGAGCGCTGCGCTGTCGATGGGATAGTACTGAGAGAGCACTGCACTGTTGGTGGGGCAGTACTGAGGGAGCGCTGCACTGTCGGTGGGGCAGTTCTGAGGGAGCGCTGCATTGTTGGAGGGGCAGTACTGAGGGAGCACTGCACTCTCGGAGGGGCAGTACTGAGGGAGCATTGCACTCTCGGAGGGGCAGAACTGAGGGAGCGTTGCACTGTCGGAGGGGCAATACTGAGGGTGTGCTGCACTTTCGGAGGGGCAGTACTGAGGGAGCGCTGCACTATCGGAGGTACAGTACTGCGGGAGCGCTGCACTGTCGGTTGGGCAGTACTGAGGTAGCGCTGCACTGTCAAAGGGGCAGTACTGAGGGGACGCTGCACTGTTGGAGGGGCAGTACTGAGGCATCTCTACACTGTCGGAGGGACAGTACTGAGGGAGCGCTGCACTGTCGGAGGGGCAATACTGAGGGAGTGCTGCACTGTCGGAGGGGCAGCACTGAGGTAGTGCTGCACTGTCGGAGCGGCTGTACTGAGGGAGCGCTGCACTGTCGGAGGGGCAATACTGAGGGAGTGCTGCACTGTCGGAGGGGCAGCACTGAGGTAGTGCTGCACTGTCGGAGGGGCAGTACTGAGGGAGCGCTGCACTGTCGGAGGGGCAGTACTGAGGGAGTGCTGCAATGTCGGAGGGGCAGTACTGAGGGAGCGCTGCACTGTCGGAGGGGCAGTACTGAGGGAGTGTCGCACTGTCGGAGGTGCAGTACTGAGGGAGCGCTGCACTGTCGGAGGGGCAGTACTGAGGGAGTGTCGCACTGTCGGAGGTGCAGTACTGAGGGAGCGCTGCACTGTCGGAGTGGCAGTGCTGAGGGAGCGCTGCACTGTCGGAGCGGCAGTACTGAGGGAGTGCCGCACTGTTGGAGGGCAGTACTGAGAGAGCGCTGCACTGTCGGAGGGGCAGTATTGTGGGAGCGCTGCACTTTCGACGGGATAGTAATGAGAGAGAGCTGCACTGTCGGAGGGTCAGTACTGAGAGAGCGCTGCACTGTCGGAGGGGCAGTACTGAGGGAGCGCTGCACTGTCAGAGCGGCAGTGCTGAGGGAGTGCCGCACTGTTGGAGGGCAGTACTGAGAGAGCGCTGCACTGTTGGAGGGGCAGTATTGTGGGAGTGCTGCACTTTCGATGGAATAGTAATGAGAGAGAGCTGCACTGTTGGAGGGACAGTACTGAGGGATCACATCACATTCGGAGGGGCAGAACTGAGAGAGCGCTGCATTGTTGGAGGGGCAATACTGAAGGGGCGCTGCACAGTTGGAGGGGCAGTACTGAGGGAGCGCTGTACTCTCGGAGGGGCAGTACTGTGGGAGTGCTGTACTGCCGGAGGGGCAATACTGAGGGAGCGCTGCACTGTCGGAGGCGCCGTGCTGAGAGTGCACCACAGAATCGGAGGAGCAGCACTGAGAGAGTACTGCACTGTCAGATGGGCAGTACTGAGGGAGCGCTGCACTGTCGCAGGGTCAATACTGAGGGAGCGCTGCACTGTTGGAGGGGCAGTACTGAGGCAGCGCTGCATTGTTGGAGGTGCAGTTCTGAGGCAGCGCTGCACTGTCGGAGCGGCAGTACTGAGGTCGTGCTGTACTGTCGGAGGGGCAGTACAGAGGGAGCGCTGCACTATCGGAGGTGCAGTACTGAGAGAGCGCTGCACTGTCAGAGGGGCAGTATTGTGGGAGCGCTGCAATGTTGGAGGGTAAGTACTGAGGGATCGCTGCACTGTCAGAGGGTCAGTACTGAGCAAGCGCTGCACTGTCGGACGGGCAGTACTGAGGGAGTGCTGCACTGTAGATGGGATAGTACTGAGAGAGCGCTGCACTGTCGGAAGGTCAGTACTGAGGGAGTGCAGCACTGTCGGAGGGTTAGTACTGAGGGTGCATTGCACTGTAGATGGGAGTGCTGCACTGTCGGAGGGGCAGTACTGAGGGACGCTGCACTGTCGGAGGGGCAGTTCTGAGGGAGTGCCGCCCTGCTGGAGATGCAGTACTGAGGGAGCGTTGCTCTGACAGAGCGGCAGTACTGAGGGAGTGCCGCACTGTCGGAGGGGTAGTACTGAGAGAGCGCCGCACTGTCGGAGGGGTAGTACTGAGAGAGCGCTGCACTGTCGGAGGGGCAGTACTGAGGGAGCGCTGCACTGTCGGTGGCGCAGTTCTGGGGAGCGCTGCATTGTTGGAGGGTCAGTACTGAGGGAGCACTGCCCTCTCTGAGGGGCAGTACTCAGGGAGCATTGTTCTCTCGGAGGGGCAGTACTGAGTGAGCACTGCACTGTCGGAAGGGGCAATACTGAGGGAGCGCTGCACTGTCGGAGGGGCAGTTCTGAGGGAGCACCGCACTATCGGAGCGGCAGCACTGAGGGAGCGCTGCGCTGTCGATGTGATAGTACTGAGTGAGCGCTGCACTGTCGGAGGGGCTGTACTGAGTGAGCGCTGAACTGTCGGAGGGGCAGTACTGAGGGAATGCTGCCCTGTCGTAGGGACAGTACTGAGGGATCGCTGCTTTGTCGGAGGGGCAGTACTGAGGGAGCGCCGCACTTTTGGGGTGGCAGTACTGAGGGAGCGCTGCACTGTCAGAGGGGCAGTATTGAGTGGGCGCTGTGCTGCCGGAGGGACAGTATGAGGGAGCGCTGCACTGTCGGAGGGTTAGTACTGAGGGTGCGCTGCACTGTAGATGGGATAGTACTGTGAGAGCGCTGCTCTGACAGAGCGGCAGTACTGAGGGAGTGCCGCACTGTCGGAGGGGTAGAACTGAGAGAGCGCTGCACTGTCGGAGGGGCAGTACTGAGGGAGCGCTGCACTGTCGGAGTGACAATACTGAGGGAGCACAGCACTATCGGAGGGGCAGCACTGAGGGAGTGCCGTACTGTCGGAGGGGCATTGCTGAGGGAGCACTGCACTGTCGAAGGGGCAGTACTGAGGGACCACTGCACTGTCGGAGGAGCAGTACTGAGGGAGCAACGCGCTGTTGGAGTGGCAGTACTGAGTGATCGCTGCACTGTCGGAGGGGCAGTACTGAGGGAGCGCTGCACTGTCGGTGGGATAGTACTGAGAGAGCTCTGCAATGTCAGAGGGGCAGTACTGAGAGAGCGCTGCACTGTCGGAGCGGCAGTGCTGAGGGAGCGCTGCATTGTTGGAGGGGCGGTACTTAGGGAGCGCTGCATTGTTGGGGGGGCAGTACTAAGGGAGCGCTGCACTGTTGCAGGGGCAGTACTGAGGGAGCACTGCACTGTTGGAGGGGCACTAATGAGGGAGCGCCGCACTCTCAGAGGGGCAGTACTGAGGGTGCGCTGTACTGTCGGAGGGGCATTACTGAGGGAGCACCGCACTATCAGAGAGGCAGTACTGAGGGATCGCTGCATAGTCGATGGGATAGTACTGAGGGAGTGCTGCTCTGCCGGAGGGGCAGTACTGAGGGAGCGTTGCACTGTCGGAGGGGTAGTACTGAGGGAGCACCGCACTATTGGAGGGACAGTACTGAGGGAGCGCTGCACTCTCGGAGGGGCAGTACTGAGGGGGAGCTGCACTGTGGGAGGGGCAATACTGAGGGAACCATGTACTGTCGGAGGGGCAGTACTGAGGGAGCGCTGCATTGTGGGAGTGGCAGTACTGAGGGAACCATGTACTGTCGGAGGGGCAGTACTGAGGGAGCGCTGCACTGTCAGAGGGGCAGTCACTGAGGGAGCGCTGCACTTTGAGAGACAGTACTGAGAGAGCACGGCACTGTCGGAGTGGCAGTACTGAGGTAGCGCTGCACTGTGATCAGGAGCATCCTTCCTGCATCTCGTCTGTCTAGTCTTGTTAGAATTTTATAAGTTTCAGTGAGATCCCCTCTCATTCTTCTAAACTCTAGCGAATATAAGCCTAATCGACCCAATTTCTCTTCATACGATTCACCAGGCTGATACCTGGGATGGCAGGAATGACGTATGAAGAGAGATTGGGTCGATTAGGCTTATATTCGCTAGAGTTTAGAAGAATGAGAGGGGATCTCATTGAAACTTATAAAATTCTAACAGGACTAGACAGACTAGATGCAGGAAGGATGTTCCCGATGGCCGGGGAGTCCAGAACCAGGGGTCACAGTCTAAGGATAAGGGGTAAGCCATTTAGGACAGAGATGAGGAGGAATTTCTTCACCCAGAGAGTGGTGAACGTGTGGAATTCTCTACCACAGAAGGCAGTGGAGGCCAATTCATTAAATATATTCAAGAAGGAGTTAGATATATTTCTTAAGGCTAAAGGGATCAAGGGATCTGGGGAGAAAGCAGGGACCGGGTACTGAATTTGGAAGATCAGCCATGATCTCATTGAATGGCGGAGCAGGTTCGAGGGGCCGAATGGCCGACTCCTGCTCCTAATCTTCTATGTTTCTATGTCATTCCTGCCATCCTCTCTGCCTCTCTCTCCTCCATTAAGACGCTCCTTAAAGCCTACCTCTTTGACCAAGCTTTTGATCTCCCACCCTAATATCTCCTTGTGTGGCCCGTTGTAATATTTTGTTTGATAATCGCTCCTGTGAAGCGCCTTGGGATGTTTTACTGCATTAAAGGCGGCTGTGTCAATGCACGTTGTTGTTGTGGTTGTTGTTGTACTGTGAGTTGACGCTCTGTGTCGACTTTCTCGCTTTTCATCGGCCGTTTTTTTTTTTCCATCATTCCATCCTGACAGGCCTTCTGGAAAACCAGCGCCTGATCCACATACGAAACAACGACACCATAAGCCAGCAGGTGGGGAACACGACGTACCTTGCGGCCCGGCTCGCTGTGTGGTGGCAGGTGCCCCAGTATCTGCTGATTGGAGTCAGCGAGATATTCGCCAGCATTCCAGGTAAGAACAGCGGGCTGCATTAATAGAGCTGAACATCAGATATAGGAGCAGGAGCACAGCCGTACAGCCCCTCGAGCCTTATCTCAGCCATTCAATCAGATCATGGCTTAGAGAATCAAGCTCCACTCCACTTTCCTGGTCTCTCCCCATATCCCCCAGATTCCCTTAGTATGCAAAAATCTCTCGCTCTCAGTCATGAATATCCTCTTCTTCTGAGGCAGTCCCTCGGAGCCGAGGATGACTTGCTTCCCCATTAAAAATGAGTTCTCAGGTGACTGATGAGTCCAATGCGGGACCTACAGTCTCTGTCACAGGTGGGGCAGATGGTGGTTGAAGGGGCGGGTGGGTGGGGTGCTTGGGTTGACGTGCGCTCCTTGCGCTGTTTGCGCTTGGCTTCCGCTTGCTCCCGGCAAAGAGACTCGAGGTGTTCGCCGCCTTCCCGGATGCTTCTCCTCCACTTTGTGCGGTCTTGGGCCGGGGATTCCCAAGTGTCGGTGGTGGGGGGGGATGTTGCACTTTTTCCAAGGAGGCTTTGAGGATGTCCTTGAAGCGTTTCCTCTGCTCACCTGCGGCTCTCTTGCCGTGTCGGAGCTCCGAGTAGAGCGCTTGTTTTGGGAGTCTCGTACTGGGCATGCGGACGATGTGGCCCGTCCATCGGAGCTGATCGAGCGTGGTCAGAGCTTCGATGCTGGAATATCCTCAATGTCTGAGCCTCCACAGCCCTCTGTGGTAGAGAATTCCAAAGCTTCACAACCCTCTGAGTGAAGAAATTCCTCCTCATCTCAGTCTTAAATGGCCGACCTCTTATCCTGAGACTGTGACCCCTGGTTCTAGACACTCCAGCCAGGGGGAAACAGCCTCTCAGCATCTACCCTGTCAATCCCGCTAAGAATTTAATATGTTTCAATGAGATCACCTCATTCTTCTAAACTGCAGAGAGTATAGGCCCAATCTACTCAAACCCTCCTCATAGGACACCCCTCTCATCCCAGGAATCAATCTAGTGAACACCAGTCGCACCGCCTCTAAGGTAAATATATCATCCTTAGGTAAGGAGACCAAATCTGTACACAGTACTCCAGGCCCCGATACAATTGCAGCAAGACTTCTTTACTCCAATCCTCTTTAATGCAGTAAAACGTTCCAAGGCATTGCACAGGAGCGATTATCAAAAAGAATTTTACACCGAGCCACTTAAGGAGATATTGGGACAGGCTTGGTCAAAGAGGTGGGTTTTAAGGAGCGTCTTAAAGCAGGAGAGAGGGAGGGGGAGAGGTTTAGGGAGGGAATTCCAGAGCTTAGGGGCCCAGGCAGCTGAAGGCACGGCCGCCAATGCCGGAGTGATGAAAATCTGGGGATGCTCAATAGGCAAGAATTGGAGGAGTGCAGAGATCTCGGAGGGCTGTAGAGCTGGACAAGGTTACAGAGACAGGGAGGGTTGTAGGGGCTGGAGGAGGTTACAGAGAGAGGGAGGGTTGTAGGGGCTGGAGGAGGTTACAGAGATAAGGAGGGTTGTAGGGCTGGAGCAGTTACAGAGATAGGGCGGGTTGTAGGGGCTGGAGGAGGTTACATAGATAGGGAGGGTTGTAGGGGCTGGAGGAGGTTACAGAGATAGGGAGGGTTGTAGGGGCTGGAGGAGGTTACAGAGATAGGGAGGGTTGTAGGGGCTGGAGGAGTTACAGAGATAGGGAGGGTTGTAGGGCTGCAGGAATTACAGAAATAGGGAGGCTTGTAGGGCTGGAGGAGGTTACAGAGATAGGGAGGGTTGTATGGCTGGAGGAGGTTACAGAGATAGGGAGGGTTGTAGAGGCTGGAGGAGGTTACAGAGATAGGGATGGTTGTAGGGCTGGAGGAGGTTACAGTGATAGGTTGGGATGTAGGGGCTGGAGGAGGTTACAGAGCTAGGGTGGGATGTAGGGCTGGAGGAGGTTACAGAGATAGGGAGTGCTGTAGGGACTGGTGGACGTTACAGAGATAGGGCGGGTTGTAGGGGTTGGAGGAGGTTACAGAGATAGGGCGGGTTGTGGGGCTGGAGGAGGTTACTGTGGTGTATGTGCCTTTAAGAGCAATTATGGTGTATGTGCCTTTAAGAGCCTCAGGTGTGCGTAATGCCGGTAATTGCCACTTGGGCTATATAAGCCTGTGTATTGTGTATATCCTTTAGAACCCCCCCCCCCAGACTTGCTTAGTAAATACCTATGAACCAACTCCTGTCTTCAGTGTCTTTATCTACACACGGACACTGCAGTGGCGACGAAGTGGAAACGGACTTACCTGCAATTCGGCAGCACCTCAAGGACATCGATTCCTCCAGCGTCCAGAAGACTCAAGGAAGTAAGAGAAACTGTGGTTTCACCAGCTGGCCAAGCTGGTGACAGGTACTGCGCTAATCCTTCCTGGGCGTCAGGCTGGAGCTCCAGCGGCGGGCTCTACAGCTGAGACAGGCAGCGAAATCGCAGGCAAGCAATAACGGACTGGGAGGGTGCACTCGAGAGACGGCCGGCGCGGCAAGCAGGTCAGCGTTTAGACCTCCGTCGGGAACGAGTCTCCAACAGTGAATAAACGGAAACCACAGTAAAACAGCGTTGTTATCGGTAGCAGCGGCGGGAAAGCGCGGGAAGCGCCATATCGTTGCTACAGAGAGAAAAAAAAAAAGCGCGGGAAGCGCCATGTCTTTTCTGAAATGCCTAAGTCTGGTAATATTGAGGCTTTTGATGGCGAAATAGAAGATTGGACCACATACGTGGAAAGAGTAGAGGTTTATTGCACTGCAAATGGAATAACAGATGAAAAAAAAGCTTCAGTACTTCTGAACTTAATGGGCGCGAAGACATACGGGCTGTTACGAAATTTAATCACTCCAGCCAAACCAAAGGACAAGACTTTTAAAGAAATTGTTGATACCCTGCAGGAGCATTTAAACCCAACACCGCTGCTGATAGCGGAACGATTCAAGTTCTTCAAGAGAAATCAACACAAGAATGAAAGTGACGCTGATTACCTAACCGAATTAAGAAAGCTATCAAAGTACTGCCAATTCGGAGCAGGACTATCGGATTATCTTCGAGACAAATTTGTTTGTGGTCTCTTAAGTGAAGGAACACAAAAAAGACTGCTTTCTGAAAAAGATTTAACATTGGACAAAGCTTTCAGTATGGCTGTATCATACGAAGCAGCAGCAAAAGGAGCTGCAGAGATACAACAAGAGACACAGGACTTCGGCACCTATAAAATGACACAGGAGTTCGGAAGATGTTATCGCTGCGGCAGATCCACCCATAACCAGAGGGACTGCTGGTTCAAGGGCAAAGCATGCAGGCAATGTGGTAAGATTGGACACATTGCACGGGTATGCCAATCTGGACAAAATAAATCCACTGACAGAAAACAAAAAATCAATAAAGAAAAGTACAGGAAGGTACAAATGATGACGGACAATAGCTCCGAAGACCAGAATAGCGATAGCGACTACGGAAACAAGAGACTAAGCTGTCTCAAATTACATAATGTACTTGCCAAAGAGGATTACCAAACCATTTGGGTTACCCTCACAATAGCAGGGTCCCCAGTTAAAATGGAGCTAGATACAGGATCAGCTCTAACCGTAATAAATCGACGAGATTACGAGAGGCTATTTTCGCATACACCTCTAAAAGACACAACCATTATCTTAAAAACATATACGGGGCAGAAAGTCTACCCCAAAGGAAAAATAAGAGTGCCTGTGGTATACAATGGCAAAGAAATACAAAAGTTGTATTTATACATTCTACAAGATGGTGGTCCACCGTTGTTGGGACGTGAATGGATAAGGAAGATACGTTTAGACTGGCACTCCATTCAGGCACTGACGGTGACCAGTAAGGAAAAAAACAATGATGACATCATACCTGAACGATTAAAAGACATCTTGGCCAACGCCAAAGAAGTGTTTCAAGAGAAACTAGGAACCTTGAAAGGCATCACCGCCTCAATAAAAGTGGAAGATACAGCAATTCCAAAATTTTTTAAGGCAAGACCGGTGCCATACGCAATACGTCCGGCAGTCGAGGCAGAGCTGAAGAATTTGGAAAAGGCAGGCGTATTATCCAAAATAGATTGGAGCGAATGGGCAACACCCATCGTTCCAGTCATGAAAAAAACATTGAAAAATAACTCTGAGGAACAGAAAAAAATTCGCATCTGTGGGGACTTTAAGGTGACTGTAAACCCGGTCCTTCACACGGTACAGTATCCTCTTCCGAGGATAGAAGATATTTTCGCCTCACTATCCGGAGGGAAACGTTTCACAAAAATTGACTTGGCACAGGCATATCTACAGATGGAGGTTGAAGAGACCTCTAAAAAGTATCTCACAATAAACACACACAAAGGCCTGTACCAGTACAATCGACTGGTTTTTGGAATAGCATCAGCTCCAGCTATCTGGCAAAGAGCTATGGAGCAAGTCCTGCAAGGGATTCCGGGGACTCAATGCTACCTAGACGACATCCTTATAACAGGAGAAAATGACAACGAGCACCTTGCCAATTTGGAGCAGGTGCTCACTAGGCTGAAAAAACGGGGCCTACGAGCAAATCGCCCCAAGTGCGAATTTTTCCAAAATCAGATATCATATTGTGGCCACATAATTAATAAGGAAGGGTTGCATAAGTCACCTGAAAAAATTGAAGCAGTTATAAAAGCCCCAGCACCTGAAAATGTTTCACAATTAAGGTCATTCCTGGGATTAATAAATTACTATCATAAATTTTTACCGAACTTATCAACTATTCTACACCCTCTTAATGATCTTCTACAGACAGGAGTGATTTGAAAATGGAACGAAGACTGTAAACGTGCCATCCATAAATGTAAAGACTTAATCACATCCGAGAAAATTTTGGCTCATTACAACCCATCACTACCAATCAGACTGGCGTGCGATGCATCCCCTTACGGCATAGGAGCGGTATTGTCCCATAGATTCCGTGATGGCTCGGAACGGCCGATAGCTTTTGCGTCACGCTCATTGAACTCAGCTGAGCGTAACTATGCCCAGATAGACAGGGAAGCACTCAGCCTGGTATGGGGAGTGAAGAAATTCAACCATTACCTACACGGACAAAAATTTACCTTGCTGACTGACCATCAACCCCTCATCTCCATATTCAACCCTAAAAAAAGGTGTCCCCATTATGACGGCACAAAGACTACAGAGGTGGTCCCTTTTTCTAGGGGCACACCAATACAACATTGAATACAAAGGGTCAAAACAGCATGGGAATGCTGACGGTTTATCACGCCTACCGTTGCCAACGATAGAAGAGGCACCTACAGTAGACCCAGTAGAGATATTCCACTCTACCATAGTGGAATGTCTACCGGTGACAAATTCTGCCATTGAAAGGGAGACAAGAAATGACCCTACTCTCTCACGGGTCTACGATTTAACAGTGAAGGGATGGCCAGCACATGGCGAACCACTGTTGCCAGCATTCTCGCAAAGAAGAGAACAGCTGTCAGTGTGCCGAGGAACCTTGATGTGTGGATCCAGAGTGGTGATTCCACCCAAACTCCAGGATAAAGTGCTAAAGGAGCTTCACGAGGGGCATCTGGGTGGAGTGAAAATGAAGAACATAGCTAGGGCGTTTGTATGGTGGCCAGGTATCGATGGAGACATCGAAGACATGACCAAGAGCTGCCTAGGATGCCAGAAGGTCCAAAATGCTCCGCCACAGGCCCCTCTACATCCATGGGAGTGGCCCTCATCTCCCTGGCAAAGGGTGCACATCGACTTTGCTGGTCCATTTATGGACTCAATGTTCTTAATCGCAGTTGATGCACACTCCAAGTGGCCGGAGGTAATAAAGATGTCCTCCACCACCACGGAAAAAACCATCACAGTATTAAGGACCATATTTGCCAGGAATGGGCTGCCGGAGCAGATATGTTCTGATAATGGACCGCAATTTGTGTCCGAAGAATTCAGAAAGTTCTTAAAGAACAATGGCGTAAAGCACTACACGTCCGCCCCATACCATCCCGCCACCAATGGATTGGCTGAAAGGTTTGTCCAGACCTTCAAGAAGGCCATCAAGGCCATGGGTAATGAAGACATAAAACTTCAGCACAAGGTGGATAACTTCTTATTTGCATATAGGAATGCAACGCATATGGTTACTAACCAAACTCCCACCATGATGTTCTACAATAGAAACCTAAGATGCCGGCTGGATTTGGTCAAGCCCAACATCCGAAGGGACGTGGAGAACCGGCAGTTTCAGGGCATGAATGAAAGGCCAACTAGGGCCTTCCAGATAGGCCAACCGGTTTTGGCCCGGGACTACCGTACCGAGAAATGGCAGCCTGGAACTACCTGCACACGATTAGGACCACTGATGTATACCGTGGACATCGGAGACAGCATAATAAGGCGCCATGCTGACCAAATCATCAAGTCATCCGAAAAGGGACAACCTACACCACCACGCTATACATCTAACGATGAAGTAGAGATACCCATATCTATCTCCGATCCGGTGATACTGGAGCCCGATGAACCCGACACTGGCCTTCAAGCCGAATCAGCCTTGCCAGAAGAACCTACTACACCACCAGAAACTACTACACCCCCGAGGCGTTATCCGGACCGAGTCAGGAAGCCTCCTGAGAGACTAACTTATAATTAATTAATGCAGCAATGTATATTATTTTGCATATAACATGTAATTAATAATTACTTAAAATATGATGTACTAGTTAGCTAGAAGGGGAGGAATTGTGGTGTAGGTGCCTTTAAGAGCAATTATGGTGTATGTGCCTTTAAGAGCCCCAGGTGTGCGTAATGCCGGTAATTGCCACTTGGGCTATATAAGCCTGTGTATTGTGTATATCCTTTAGAAACCCCCCCCCCCCCCCCCCCCAGACTTGCTTAGTAAATACCTATGAACCAACTCGTGTCTTTATCTACACACGGACACTACAGTTACAGAGATAGTGAGGGTTGTAGGGGCTGGAGGAGGTTACAGAGATAGGGTGGGATGTATGGCTGGAGGAGGTTACAGAGATAGGGAGTGCTGTAGGGACTGGTGGACGTTACAGAGATAGGGCGGGTTGTAGGGGCTGGAGGAGTTTACAGAGATAATGCGGGTTGTAGGGCTGGAGGAGGTTACAGAGATAGGGAGGGTTGTAGGGGCTGGAGGAGGTTACAGAGATAGGGAGGGTTGTAGGGGATGGAAGAGGTTACAGAGATAAGGAGGGTTATAGGGCTGGAGGAAGTTATAGAGATAGAGAGGGCTGTAGAGCTGGAGGAGGTTACAGAGATAGGGAGGGTTGTAGGGCTGGAGGAGGTTACAGAGATAGGGCGGGTTGTAGGGGGCTGGAGGAGGTTACAGAGATAGGGAGAGTTGTAGGGGCTGGAGGAGTCACAGACATAGGGAGGGTTGTAGGGCTGGAGGAGGTTACAGAGATAGGGTGGATTGTAGGGGCTGGAAGAGGTTACAGAGATAAGGAGGGTTGTAGGGCTGGAGGAGTTACAGAGATAGGGAGGGTTGTAGGGCTGGAGGAATTACAGAAATAGGGAGGGTTGTAGGGCTGGAGGAGGTTACAGAGATAGGGAGGGTTGTAGGGGCTGGATGAGGTTACAGAGATAGGGAGGGTTGTATGGCTGGAGGAGGTTACAGAGATAGGGAGGGTTGTAGAGGCTGGAGGAGGTTACAGAGATAGGGATGGTTCTGGGCTGGAGGAGGTTACAGTGATAGGTTGGGATGTAGGGGCTGGAGGAGGTTACAGAGGTAGGGTGGGATGTATGGCTGGAGGAGGTTACAGAGATAGGGAGTGCTGTAGGGACTGGTGGACGTTACAGAGATAGGGCAGGTTGTAGGGGCTGGAGGAGTTTACAGAGATAATGCGGGTTGTAGGGCTGGAGGAGGTTACAGAGATAGGGAGGGTTGTAGGGGCTGGAGGAGGTTACAGAGATAGGGAGGGTTGTAGGGGCTGGAAGAGGTTACAGAGATAAGGAGGGTTGTAGGGCTGGCGGAGTTACAGAGATAGGGAGGGTTGTAGGGCTGGAGGAATTACAGAGATAGGGAGGGTTGTAGGGCTGGAGGAGGTTACAGAGATAGGGAGGGTTGTAGGGCTGGAGGAGCTTACAGAGATAGGGAGGGCTGTAGGGCTGGAGGAGGTTACAGTGATAGTGAGGGTTGTAGGGCTGGAGGAGGTTACAGAGATAGGAAGGGTTGTAGGGCTGGAGGAGGTTATAGAGATAGGGAGGGTTTTAGGGCTGGAGCAGGTTACAGAGATAGAAAGGGTTGTAGGGGCTGGAGGAGGTTACAGAGATAGGGAGGGTTGTAGGGCTGGATGGGGTTACAGAGATAGGGAGGGTTGTAGAGCTGGAGGAGTTTACAGAGATAGGGAGGGTTGTAGGGGCTGGAGGACATTACAGACATAAGGAGGGTTGTAGGGCTGGAGGAGATTACAGAGATAGGAGGTTTGTAGGGGCTGGAGGAGGTTACAGAGATAGGGACAGTTGTAGGGCTGGAGGAGGTTACAGAGATAGGGAGGCTTGTAGGGGCTGGAGGAGGTTGCAGAGATAGGGAGGATTGTAGGGGCTGGAGGAGGTTACAGAGATAGGGAGTGTTGTCGGGCTGGAGGAGGTTACAGAGATAGGGAGTGTTGTAGCGCTGGAGGAGGTTACAGAGATAGGGATGGTTGTCGGGCCTGGAGGAGGTTACAGAGATAGGGAGTGTTGTAGCGCTGGAGGAGGTTACAGAGATAGGGAGGGTTGTAGGGCTGGATGGAGTTACAGAGATAGGGAGGGTTGTAGGGCTGGAGGAGGTTACAGAGATAGGGAGGGTTGTAGGGCTGGAGGAGGTTACAGAGATAGGGAGTGTTGTAGCGCTGGAGGAGGTTACAGAGATAGGGAGGGTTGTAGGGCTGGAGGAGGTTACAGAGATAGGGATGGGTGAGGCCTTGGAGGGATTTGAACAGGAGGATGAGAATTTTTAAATCGAGGCTTTGCTGGGCCGTGAACCAATGTCGGTCAGCGAGTACAGGGGTGATGGATGAACGGGACTTGGTGCGAGTTAGGACACGGGGCAGCGGAGTTTTGGGTGAGCTCAATTTACGGAGGGTGGAAGACTGGATGTGGGCCAGGAGAGCGTTGGAATAGTCAAGTCTAGAGATAACAAAATCACAGATGAGGGTTAAAGATCTTCAATTCCAAGGATCCTCAACAGATAACCCTCTAGAACATAGAATCATTGAAAGCTGCAGCAGAGAAGGAGCCCATTCAGCCCATCGTGCCTGTGCCAGCTCTTTGGTAGAGTTATCCAATTAGTCCCACACACTCCCTAACCCTTCCCCATAGCCCTGCAATGTTTTTACTTTTTATGTATTTAGCCAATCTCCCTTTTGAAGTTATTATTGAATCTGCTTCCACAGCCCTTTCAGGCAGCGCGTTCCAGATCACAACAACTCGCTGCGTAAACATTTCCGTCCTCATGCTGCCTCTGGTTCTTTTACCCATTACCTTCAATCTGTGTCCTCTGGTTACCGACCCTCCTGCCAGTGGAAACAGTTTCTCCTTATTTACTCTATCAAAATTCTTCAAGGTTTTGAACGCCTCCATCAAATCTCCCCTTAACCTTCTCTGCTCTAAGGAGAACAACCCCAGCTTCTCCAGTCTCTCCACGTAACTGAAGTCCCTCACGCCTGGTACCATTCTGGTAAATATGAAGAGATTAGGAGAAAAGTCATAAAAACATTAGGAAGGCAAAGAGGAACTATGAAATTAAATTATCAAGGAACATAAAACAAAATAGTAAAATATTTTACGGACACATCAATAAAAAAAGGAAGGTTGGGATGGGAATAGGGCAATTAAGGAATGGACAGGATAATACCACGGGTAACATAGAAACATAGAAGATAGGAGCAGGAGAAGGCCATTCGGCCCCTCGAGCCTGTTCCGCCATTTAATGAGATCATGGCTGATCATCCAAATTCAGTACCCTGTCCCTGCTTTCTCCCCATATCCCTTGATCCCTTTAGCCTTAAGAAATATACCTAACTCCTTCTTGAATATATTTAATTAATTGTCCTCCACCGCCCTCTGTGGTAGAGAATTCCACAGGTTCACCACTCTCTGGGTGAAGAAATTCCTCCTCATCTCAGCCCTAAATGGTTTACCCCTTATCCTTAGACTGTGACCCCTGGTTCTGGACTCCCCCACCATCAGGAACATCCTTCCTGCATCCAGTCTGTCTAGTGCTGTTAGAATTTTATAGGTTTCGATGAGATCCCCTCTCATTCTTCTAAACTCTAGCGAATATAAGCCCAATCGACTCAATCTCTCCTCATACGTCATTCCTGCCATCCCAGGTATCAGTCTGGTGAATCTTCGCTGCACTCCTTCCATGGCAAGAACATCCTCAGATAAGGTGACCACAACTGCACACAATACTCCAGGTGTGGTCTCACCAAGGCCCTGTACAACTGCAGATAACGATAGAGAGATGGCAGAAATATTAAATATTTATTTTGCTTCAGATAGAACAGGTGGACATGACATTGGATGATGAGATTAGTAATGTGATAAGTGCATTTAAAATAAAAAGAGGCGATATATTAAATAAACTAATCAAACTGAGAGGATAAAACTCTCATTTTAAAAGAATCTAGGGAAGAGATAATAGAGGCATTATGACACATATTTATTAATTTGTTAGAAAAAGGTGTAGTGCCAGAGGACTGCCAGATAGCTAACGTACTAACTATATTTAAGAAGGGGGATAGAACATGTCCAGGAAGTTATAGACCAGTCAGCTTAACATCGGTGGTAGGGAAAATAATGGAGTCCCTACTAAAGTAGAAAATAGAAGAACATCTGGAAACCAAAAGTATAATCATGAATAGTCAGCATGGATTTCAAAAGGGAAAGTCTTGCTTGACCAGCCTCATTGAATTTTTTGAAGAGGTAACAGACAGAGTAGACAAGGGTAATGTAGTAGATGTAATTTATCTAGATTTTCAAAAGGCCTTCGATAAGGTACCCCAAAATAGACTGATGAACAAGGTCAGAGAATGCGGAGTCAGGGGACAATTAGCAGAATGGATTGCTGGCTGGCTTCAGGACAGAAAGCAGAGAGTAGGAGTAAACGGCAGCTATTCACAGTGGCAGAAGGTGGGTAGTGGTGTTTCACAAGGATCAGTGCTGGGATCAATGCTGTTCACAATTTGCATTAACAATTTAGACTTTGCAATCAAAAACACATTTTCTAAATTTGCAGATGACACTAAATTTTGGGGGGGCTAGTCAATACTGAGGAGGATTGCAACAAATTACAGGAGGGCATTAATAAACTTGCAGACTGGGCATATAATTGACAAATGAAGTTCAACACAGCTAAATGTGAGGTATTACATTTTGGTAGGAAGAATAGGGAGGTCACTTATCACTTGGAGGGTGTGAGTCTAGGTGGGGTAGAGGAACAAAGGGATCTCAGAGTACAAATACACAAATCACTAAAAGTTGCGACACAGTTTAGCAAGGCTATAAAAAAAGCAAACCAAACACTCGGGTTTATTTCTAGAGGGATAGAATTGAAAAGTAGGGAGGTTATGCTAAACCTGTATCGAACCTTGGTTTGACCACACTTGGAGCACTGCGTACAGTTCTGGTCACCATATTATAAAAAGGATATAGAGGCACTGGAGAGGGTGCAGAGAAGATTTACAAGGATGATACCAGTAATGCGAGGGTATACATATCAGGAAAGGATGAACAGGCTGGGTCTCTTTTCTCTTGAAAAAAGAAGGCTGAGTGGTGACCTAATAGAGGTCTTTACAATTATGACAGGTTTTGATAGAGTGGATCCAGAGAGAGTGTTTCCACTTGTGGGGAAGACCATAACTAGAGGCCATCAATATAAGAGAGTCACCAATAAATCCAATAGGGAATTCAGAAGAAACTTCTTTACCCAGAGAGTGGTGAGAATGTGGAACTCGCTGCCACAGGGAGTGGTTGAAGCGAATAGTATAGATGCATTTAAGGGTAGGCTGGACAAGCATACGAGGGAGAAGGGAATAGAGGGTTACACTGAGAGTTAGATGAGGAAGGATGGGAGGAGGCTCGAGTGGAGCATAAACGCTGACATGGACTGGTTGGGCCAAATGGCCTGTTTCTGTGCCGTATAAGAGCATAACATAAGAAATAGGAGCAGGAGTAGGCCATTCGGCCCCTCGAGTCTGCTCCGCCATTCAATGAGATCATGGCTGATCTTCTGCATCAATCCATTCACCGGCCCTATCGCCATATCCCTTGATGCCTTTACAAGTCAGAAATCTATCAACTGCTGTTTTGAATATACCCAATGACTGAGCCTCCACAGCCCTCTGGGGTAGAGAATTCCAAAGATTCACCACCCTCTGTGTGAAGACATTTCTTCTCATCTCAGTCCTGAATGGCCAACCCTTTATCCTGAGGCTGTGGCCCCTGGTTCTAGACTCCCCAGCCAAGGGAAACATTCTCCCAGCATCCACCCTATCAAGCCCTGTAATAATTTTGTGTGCTTCAATGAGATCCCCTCTCATTCTTCTGAATTCAAGAGAATACAGGCCTAGTTTACTCAATCTCTTCTCATACGACAGTCCCGCCATCCCAGGAATCAATCTCGTGAACCTTCGTTGCACTCCCTCTATGGCAATTATATCCTTCCTTAGGTAAGGAGACCAAAATTGTACACAGAGCTCCAGGTGTGGTCTCACCAGGGCCCTATATAATTGGAGTAAGTCTTCTTTACTCCTGTACTCAAATCCTCTTGTAATGAAGGCCAGCATACCATTTGCCTCCCTAATGGCTTGCTGCACCTGCACATTCACTTTCAGTGACTCATGTACAAGGACACCCAGGTCCCTTCGAGCATCTGCATTCCCCAATCTTTCACCATTTAGGAAATACTCTGCCTTTCTGTTTTTTTCTACCAAAGTGGATAACTTCACATTTATCCACATTATATTCCATCTGCCATGTTCTCGCCCACTCACTGAGCCTGTCGAGATCCCCTTGAAGCCTCTTCACATCCTCATCACAACTGACACTGCCACCTAGCTTTGTGTCATCAGAAAATTTGGAAATGTTACATTTAGTCCTCTCATCCAAATCATTGATGTAGACTGTGGATAGCTGGGGTCCAAGCACTGATCCTTGCGGTTACCCACTAGTCACAGCCTGCCATCCTGAAAAAGACCCGTTTATCCCTACTCTTTGTTTTCTGTCTGTTATGTAATCCTACGTAAGGTATGTAAATCTCCTCTGCACCCTCTCCAAGGCCTTGACATCCTTCCTAAAGTGTGGTGCCCAGAATTGTCCACAATACTCTAGCTGAGGCCTAACCAGTGATTTATAAGGGTTACGATAGCAAAATACTGCAGATGCTGGAAATCCGAAATAACAACAGAAAATGCTGGAAAAACTCAGCAGGCCAGGCAACATCTGTGGAGAGAAAATAGAGTCGATGTTTCGGGTCAAAACCCTTTATCACGACTAAAGAGGCGCAGGGAATGAAATAGGTTAATAGGCCAGGCTGGGAGAGAAAAAAAGAGAAGTGAAGAGACATTAAGAGGTATTCAAAACGAGACGCGATGGTGATCGGACTAGTGGAGACAAAAGACGGCTCCAGATTAGCTGTGAAATGTGCTGGCAGAATGGGAGACAGCTGCCATGTGGGAGAGAGAAAAAAAAGGAAAGGGAGGGGGGAGGGAAAAACCAAAGCAAAGGTGTGGATAAAAAATATAAGTAAAAATGTAATAGGGGCCGAGGTTATGATCTGAAATTGTTGAACTCGATATTGAGTCCGGAAGGCTGCAGAGTGCCTAATCGGAAGATGAGGTGCTGTTCCTCGAGTTTACGTTGAGCTTCCGTGGAACAATGCAAGAGGCCGAGGATGGTGAGGTCCGAGTGGGAATGGAGCGGTGAATTAAAGTGACAGGCGACCGGAAGCTCAGGGTCACCCTGACGGACTGAACGGAGGTGTTCCGCAAAGCGGTCACCCAATCTGCGTTTGGTCTCCCCAATGTAGAGGAGACCGCATCATGGGTAGCGAATACAGTATACTAGATTGCAAGAAGTACAAGTAAATCGCTGTTTCACCTGGAAGGGGTGTTTGGGGCCCTGGACAGTGGGAAGGGGGAAGGTATAAGGGCAGGTGTTACATCTCCTGCGCTTGCACGGGAAGGTGCCGGGCGAAGGGGAAGGGCTGTTGGGGGTGATAGAGGAGTGGACTAGGGTGTCTCGGAGGGAGCGGTCCCTACGGAATGCTGAAAGGGGAGGGGAGGGGAAGATGCATTTGGTGGTGGGATCACTTTGGAGGTAGCGGAAATGACGGAGGATGATCCATTGAATGTGGAGGCTGGTGGGGTGAAAGGTGAGGACAGGGGGAACCCTATCGTGGTTCTGGGAGGGAGGGGCAGGGGTGGGGGCAGAAGTGCGGGAGATAGAAAGGACACGGTCGAGGGCCGTGTCAACCACGGTAGAGGGGAATCCTCGGTTGAGGAAAAAGGAAGACATCTCGGAAGCACTGGTGTGGAAGGTGGCATCATCGGAGCAGATGCGGCGGAGATGGAGAAACTGGGAGAATGGAATAGAGTCCTTACAGGAGGCGGGGTGGGAGGAAGTGTAGTCCAGGTAGCTGTGGGAGTGAGTGGGCTTGTAGTGAATATTGGTCAATAACCTATCCCCAGAGATGGAGACGGAGAAGTCGAGGAAGGGAAGGGAAGAGTCAGAGATGGACCATGTGAAGGTGAGGGAAGGGTGGAAATTGGAGGCAAAGTGAATGAAATTGTCTAGTTCAGGGCGAGAGCAGGAAACGGCACCGATACAGTCATCAATGTGTCGGAAAAAGAGGTGAGGGAGGGGACCTGATTAGGACTGGAACAAAAAGTGTTCCACATATCCCATGAAAAGGCAGGCATAGCTAGGACCCATGCGGGTACCCATAGCAACGCCTTTGATTTGGAGGAAATGAGTGGAGTTAAAGGAGAAGTTGTTCAATGTGAGAACAAGTTCAGCCAGGCGGAGGAGGATGGTGGTGGATGGGGACTGGTCGGGCCTCTGCTCAAGGAAGAAGCGGAGCGCCCTCAGGCCATCCTGGTGGGGGATGGAGGTGTAGAGGGATTGTACGTCGATGGTGAAAAGGATACGGCCGGGGCCAGGAAACTGGAAACTGTTAAAGTGGCGGAGGACGTCTGAAGAGTCGCGAATGTAGGTGGGAAGAGACTGGACAAGGGGAGAAAAGATAGAGTCGAGATAGGAAGAGATAAGTTCCGTGGGGCAAGAACAGGCTGAAACGATGGGTCTACCAGGGCAGTCCTGTTTGCGGATCTTGGGAAGGAGGTAGAAGCGGGCTGTGCGGGGTTGGGGAACTATGAGGTTGGTGGCCACGGGGGGAAGATCTCCAGAGGAGATGAGGTCAGTGACAGTCTTGGAAACAGTGGTTTGATGTTCGGTAGTGGGGTCATGGTCCAGGGGGAGGTAGGAGGAGGTGTCGGAGAGTTGGCATTCAGCTTCCGCTAGGTAGAGGTCGGTTCGCCAAACAACAACAGCACCACCCTTGTCAGCGGGTTTAATGACAATGTCAGGGTTGGATCTAAGAGAATGGAGTGCTGCAAGTTCAGAGGGAGGTAGGTTGGAGTGAGTGAGGGGAGCAGAGAAATGGAGACGGCCGATGTCACGGCGGCAGTTAGCGATGAAAAGACCTAGAGAGGGTAAGAGGCCAGGGGGAGGGGTCCAAGTAGAACGGGAATTCTGAAAGCGGGAGAAAGGGTCAGTCGTGTGGGGGGAAGACTCCTGGCCAGTGAAGTGGGCACGGAGATGAAGGTGGCGGAAAAAGAGCTCAACATCGTGCCGAGCTCGAAATTCATTGAGGTGGGGGTGTAAGGGGATGAAGCTCAGGCATTTGCTGAGGACTGATCGTTCGAGGTCAGAGTGTGGAAGGTCAGAGGGGATAGTGAAAACACGGCAGGGGGTGAGATTGGGAGAAGGGGGGTCAGAGGATAGTGAAGGGGAAGAAGGTTCCGGAGGGGCGTTGGTGTCCAAGAGTTGATGAAGCTTGCGATCCTTGACATCGGAAAGGAAGAAAAAAAGGGTTAAGCAGCTCCAAGATATTGAACACTGGGGTTTTACGTCCAACTCTAACTCGAAATGTGGTGTCAATCTGCTGCCTCATGAGGCCAAGATAGGTCACATGCAATGCTATATACACTCCACCTTACCCCACCCGAAACCATGTGATCTCCTGAGAGAGGCGACGAACCAGCTAAAAATCCCAGGCCAATTTGGGGGTGGGGGGGAGAAATCTGGGAAATTCCTCTTCAACCTATCTAGGTGATGGAAACAAGACCAAGAGATCACTCTAGCCGTCAAACCCCTGCAGGTCCTACCTTCTGTAAGAGGTGATGTCCACCCCAGCCAGAAACAGGTCCAGATCTCGCTCGAAGGAATTCAGTGAATCAGCATCCATCGCAAGATATGGCAGCCTGTTCCAGAGGTCCACTGTTCTCTGGGAAAAGAACCAACCTCCTGATATCTGACCTAGATCTGGCCTGAGGCAACAATTATATAGCGCCTTTAACATACCCCCCACACCCCATCCGTTTCCCACATATTCAAAAGAGTTCTTCGTTTTTTATTCATTGATGGGATGTGGGCATTTATTGCCCATCCCTAGTTGCCCTTGAGAAGGTGGTGGTGAGCCGCCTTCTTGAACTGCTGCAGTCCGTGTGGTGAAGGTGCTCCCACAGTGCTGTTAGGGAGGGAGTTCCAGGATTTTCACCCAGCGACGATGAAGGATCGATGATATATTTCCAAGTCAGGATGGTGTGTGTGACTTGGAGGGGAACTTGGAGGTGGCGGTGCTCCACTGCACCTGCTGCCCTTGTCCTTCTGGGTGGAAGAGGTCGCGGGTTTGGAAGGTGCTGCCGAAGAAGCCTTGGCGAGTTGCTGCAGTGCATCTTGTAGATGGTACACACTGCAGCCACGGTGCGCCGGTGGTGGAGGGAGTGAATGTTTAAGGTGGTGGATGGGGTGTCAATCAAACGGGCTGCTTTGTCCCGGATGGTGCCGAGCTTTTTGAGTGTTGTTGGAGCTGCACTCATCCAGGTAAGTGGAGAGTATTCCATCACACTCCTTACTTGTGCCTTGGGGAGTGAGGAGGTGAGACACTCACCACAGAATACCCGGCCTCTGGCCTGCTCTTGTAGCCTATGTAATTTTTTTTTTGGCCCTGCGTGGCCCCTTTAAGTGGTTTTTGCATTGAAATGCCGGCGGGTTCGCTGGAGCACTAGGCGGCCATGCACCTTACAGGGAACACTGCTTGTAGCCACAGTATTTATGTGGCTGGTCCAGTTAAGTTTCTGGTCAATGGTGACCCCCCAGGATGTTGATAGTGGAGGCTTCGGCGATGGTAATGCCGTTGAATGTCAAGCAGCGGTGGTTAGACTCGCTCTTGTTGGAGATAGTCATTGCCTGTGGGGCGCGAATGTTACCTGCCACTTATCAGCCCAAGCCTGAATGTTGTCCATGTCTTGCTGCGTACGAGCATGGACTGCTTCTGACTTTATGATAGAGGGAAGGTCATTGATGAAGCAGCTGAGGATGGTTGGGCCTAGGACACTACCATGAGGAACTCCTGCAGCGATGTCCTGGGGCTGAGGTGATTGGACTCCAACCACCACAACCATCTTCCGTTGTGCTAGGTATGACTCCAGCCAGTGGAGCGTTTTCCCCCTGATTCCCATTGACTTCAGTTTTATTAGGGCTCCTTGATGCCACACTCGGTCAAATGTCAAGGACAGTCACTCTCGCCTCACCTCTGGAATTCAGCTCCTTTGTCCATGATTGGGCCAAGGCTGTAATGAGGTCGGGAGCCGAGTGGTCTTGGTGGAACGCAAACTGAGCGTCAGTGAGCAGGTTATTGGTGAGTAAGTGCCGCTTGATAGATCTGTCGATGACACCTTCCATCACTTTGCTGATGATTGAGAGTAGACTGATGGGGCAGTAATTGGTCGGATTGGATTTGTCCTGCTTTTTGCGGACAGGACGTACCTGGGCAGTTTTCCACATCGATTGTTTCCCTGAGGATTCTCAGTAATTTTTCTTGTTGTTGTGTTTGGGAAGGTTTGGAGTTTGCCTATTCAGAGGCCCCTAAATCTATGCAGTGCGCCATAATGGGCCTCTTCTTCTTCTTCTCTGGGATTGGCTCCTTCATCGGCTCCGGGCTCCTGGATCTAGTGTCCCTGCCTGCCATAGGCTGGCTGAATTGCCACGAGGACCATGGTGAGTATTGTGACTGGGCAACTTGGAGGGGAGGGAAGGGGAGGGGAGTGAAGGGGGAGGGAGAGGGGCTTGAGGGGAGGAGAGGGAGTGGCAGGGAGGGTAGGGTAGGGTGGAGCGGGAGGGAAGAGAAGCGGGGGAAAGTGAGGCAAGGGGGAGTGGGAAGTGAGGGGAGGGGGAGGGAGAGGGGCTTGAGGGGAGGAGAGGGAGTGGCAGGGAGGAGAGGGTAGGAGGGAGCGGGAGAGAAGAGGGGAGGGGGGTGAGGGGAGGGGGAGGGAGAGGGGAGGGGATGGAGAGGGAAGGGGAGGGGGAAAGTGAGGGAAGGGGGAGTGGGAAGGTGAGGGGAGGGGAATGGAGAGGGAAGGGGGAGGGGGAATGGGAGGG
>NW_028225180.1:11082817-11224975 GCF_052327205.1 Somniosus microcephalus | reverse complement strand
AAACGATCGCCGCCATTGGTAACGGCGCGCGACTGAGTCGAGTGTAGCCATTGCCGCCATCTTAGGAAAGGCTGGCAGGGCGGGAGTCAGCGCACGCGTCAACATCGGCCCGGAGCGTGACCTGAGCTAAGGTGAGTCCGGCCGGGCCTCACGCACTAGGCAGCGCACCGGCCGGCCCTGAGGCGCTGATCCGCGGAGGTGGAGGGAGGGAGGGAGAGCAGAGGGGGGGGGAGGGAGGGAGAGGAGAGGGGGGGAGGGAGAGGAGAGGGGGGGAGGGAGGGAGAGGAGGGGGGGAGGGAGGGAGAGCAGAGGGGGAGGGAGGAAGAGGAGAGGGGTGGGAGGGAGGGAGAGGAGAGGGGGGAGGGAGGGAGAGGAGAGGGGAGGGAGGGAGAGGAGAGGGGGGGAGGGGGGGAGAGGAGAGGGGGAGGGAGGGAGAGGGGGGGAGGGAGGGAGAGGAGAGGGGGAGGGAGGGAGAGGAGGGGGGAGGGAGAGGAAGGGGAGGGAGGGAGAGGGGAGGGGGGAGGGAGGGGAGGAGGGGGGGAGGGAGAGGAGGGGGGAGGGAGGAGAGGGGGAGGGAGACAAGGGGGAGGGAGTGGAGGGGGGGGCGGGGAGGGTGAGGAAAGGGGGGAGGGAGGGAGAGGGGAGGGAGGGGGAGGGAGGGAGAGGAGAGGGGGTAGGGAGGGAGAGGAGAGGGGAGGGGGGAGAGAGGGAGAGGAGAGGGGAGGGGGGGAGGGAGGAGAGGAGATGGGGAGGGAGGGAGAGGAGAGGGGGGAGGGAGGAGGAGAGGGGAGGGAGAGAGTGGAGAGGGGGAGGGAGGGAGAGGAGGGGGAGGGGAGAGGGAGGGAGGAGGAGGGAGAGGAGAGGGGAGGGAGACGAGAGGGGGAGGGAGAGGAGAGGGGGAGGGAGGGAGAGGAGAGGGGGAGGGAGGGTTATGAGGGGGGAGGGAGGGAGAGGAGAGGGGGAGGAGAGGAGGGGGGGAGGGAGAGGAGAGGGGGAGGGAGGGAGAGGAGAGGGGGAGGGAGTGACAGGAGAGGGGGAGGGAGGAGAGGAGGGGGAGGGAGGGGGAGGTGAGGGGGAGGGAGGGAGAGGAGAGGGGGAGGGAGGGAGAGGAGAGGGGGAGGGAGAGTGAGGAGAGGGGCAGGGAGGGACAGGGGAGGGAGGCAAAGAGTGAGGGGGTGGGACAGGGAGGGAGAGCTCGCCCTCTTCCTTCCTTCCTTCCTTCGCAGGGGTCGATCGGGCCCACGCCTGACGCGTTCCTTCCCCCCCTTTCTCTCCAGGCTAATCTCAAACTAAATCCAGCAGGCTCTCTCTCTCTCTTCCCCCAGTCTCTCTCTTCCCCCCCCCAATCTCTCTCTTCTCACACCAATCTCTCTCTTCTCACCCCCAGTCTATCTCTTCTCCCCCCAGTCTCTCTCTCTCTCTCTATTCCAACAACAACATGCCCTCAAAAAACCCCTCAGCACCGCCGGGCACTCCAGCTATCTATCTCTATATATTATAAAAATGGTTGGTCCGTCTGTCTTTCTGTCTTTCTGTCTGTCTGTTTGTCTGTCCGGCTATACAGTCAAAAGTTATAGAGCATACCTACACACATGTTATATCAAAAGAAAGCTTATCATTAGGGGACTCTAATAGGTGTATTTACTTTTTTGGTCAGACAAAAATTGTTCAGACAGTATACAAAAAAGTTTCAAAAAAACGGCAACATTCCGCTCATTAGCATTGAGTGACGTGATGGTTGACCAATCGTACAGGGGATTAACTTGATGGTTGACCAATCGGTGCGTCACGCGGGGTGTTTCATTGTGTGTGTGGGCTGGCCAAATCTTTCTGAGCTGAGGTGAGTGGCGGCCATCTTGATTCCTAACTCTTGATTTATTTTTCCCACTTTGTGTGTGTGTGGAGGGGATTTTTGGGAGCGAGTTGAGGTGGGGAAGGATTTCCTGGCAACCGGGCCCGGGCCTGGGCCTCTCTCAGAGCCTGTAGCTGCTCAGGAGGGCAGGGGTGGAGGGTTACCCTTGCAACCGGCAGTGTATCTCTCTCCCACCCAGTCTCTCTCTCTCTCTTCCCCGCGCAGCCCGAAAGCCCGGGGGAAGAGGGAAGCAAACGGGTGAGCGGCGGCGTCTCACTCTCCCCCCCAGTCTCTCTCTCTCTCTTCCCCACGCAGCCCGAAAGCCCGGGGGAAGAGGGAAGCGAGCAGGTGAGCGGCGGTGTCTCACCCTCTCTTCCCCACGCAGCCCGAAAGCCCGGGGGAAGAGGCAAGCAAGCAGGTGAGCGGAAGCGTCTCTCTCTCCCCCCCCACCACAGGGAAAGGCATTTCTCTGCTGCCCGGCCAACCGGGTCCAAAGGCCCGCCGCGTTAACGATGAGGAACCCCGGGCTCGCTTCGGAGCGATGGGCACCCGGCCCTCCCGATGTCGGACTGACTCCGTTCTGGTACTGGAAAGGAGGGAGAGACAGGGGGGGGGAGGGAGGGAGGGAGAGGGAGAGGGGAGGGAGGGAGAGGGGTGAGGAGAGGGGCAGGGAGGGAGAGGAGAAGGGGAGGGAGTGAGAGAGAGTAAAGCAGGGAGAGACAGTGGCAGGTAGAGAGAGGGTGAGGGAGGGAAAGAGTGAGGGGTTGGGACCAGGGAGGGAGAGAGCTCGCCTTCTTCCTTTCTTCACAGGGGTCCATCGAGCCAGGCCTGAGGCCCCTCCTTCCCCCCCCTCTCTCTCCAGGCTAATCCCGAACTGAATACAGCAGTCTCTCTCTCTCTCTTCCCCCGTCTCTCTCTTCCCCCACGTCTCTCTCTTCTCCCCGTCTCTCTCTTCTCCCCCTGTGTCTCTCTCTCTCTCTACCCCCCCCAGTCTCTCACTCCCTCTATTCCCCCCAGTCTCTCTCTCTCTTTTTCTCTTCCCCCCAGTCTCTCTCTCTTTCTCTCTCTTCCCCCCAGTCTCTCTCTCTCTCTCTTCCCCCCCAGTCGCTCTTCCCCCCCCCCCCCAGTCTCTCTCTTCTCCCCCCAGTCTCTCTCTCTCTTCCAACAACAACATGCCCTCATAAACCCTCGGCACCACCGGGCACTCCAGCTAGCCTATGTATAAAAATGGTTGGTCCGTCTGTCTTTCTGTCTTTCTGTCTGTCTGTTTTGTCTTTCTGTCTGTTTGTCTTTCTGTCTGTCTGTCTGTCCGGCTATATAATCAAAAGTTATAGAGCGTACCTACACATATGTTATATCAAAAAGAAAGCTTATCATTAGGGGACTCTAATAGGCATATTTACTTTTTGGTCAGACAAAAATTGTTCTGACAATATACAAAAATGTTTCAAAAAATGGCAACATTCCGCTCATTAGCGTTGAGTGACGTGATGGTTGACCAATCATACAGGGAATTAACCTGATGGTTGACTAATCGGTGCATCATGGGAGGCATTTCATTGCATGTGTGGGCGGGCCTAATCCTTCTGAGCTGAGGCGAGTGGTGGCCATCTTGATTCCTAACTCTTGATTTATTTTTCCCACTTTGTGTGTGTGTGGAGGGGATTTTGGGAGCGAGTTGAGGTGGGGAAAGGTTTTCCCCTGCAACCGGGCCCGGGCCTCTCTCACAGCCTGTAGCCACTCAGGAGGGGGGCGGGGAGGGAGGAGGGTTACCCCGGCAACCGGTGGCGTCTCACTCTCACCCCCCAGTCTCTCTCTCTCTCTTCCCCATGCAGCCCGAAAGCCCGGGGGAAGAGGGAAGCGAGCAGGTGAGCGGCGGGCATCTCACTCTTTCTTCCCCACGCAGCCCGAACGCCCGGGGGGAAGAGGGGAAGTGAGCAGGTGTGCGGCGGCGTCTCTCTCTGCCCCCCAACGCAGCGAAAGGCGTTCATCTGCCGCCCGGCCAACCGGGTCCAAAGGCCCGCCGCGTTAATGATGAGGAACCCCGGGCTCGCTTCGGAGCGATGGCCACCCGGCCTCCCGATGTCGGCCTGACTCCGTTCTGGTACCGGAAAGGAGGGAGAGACAGGGGGAGGGGAGGGAGGGAGAGGTGAGGAGAGGGAGGGCGGGAGAGAGAATAAAGCAGGGAGAGACCGGGGCTGGGAGAGAGAGAGGGAGGGAAAGATTGAGGGGGGTGGGACAGGGAGGGAGAGCTCGCCTTCTTAGAGCTCGCCTTCTTCCTGCCTTCGCAAGGTTGATCAGGCCAGGCCTGAGGCGCTCCTTCCCCCCCCCCTCTCTCTCCAGGCTAATCCTGAACTAAATCCACCAGTCTCTCTCTCTCACCCCCCCGTCTCTCTCTTCTCCCCCCAGTCTCTCTCTCTCTCTTCCAACAACAACATGCCCTCAAAAAACCCTCGGCACTGCCGGGCACTCCAGCTAGTAGATAAGTAAAGAACACTCGGTGGTACCGCTACACTGTCATTCTCTGTCACTCCCTTTCTACCTCTTTCTCTGTGTCTCTCTCCCTTTTACCAATCCCTCTCTCGCTCCCCTTCGCTCTTCCTCCATCCGCCCTTCTCCCATCCTCTCTACTTTCCCGCTCTCTCCTTCCCTTCCATCTCTCCCCCCCCTTCTAACTCTGTCACTCCCTCTTCCCTCCCTTCCAACGTTGTCTCTCCTGTTTCCCCTCTCTCATTTCCCCCTCCTCCTCGCTCTATCTCGCCTTCCCGCTCTCGGCATCCCCCTTCCCCTCGTTCTCTCTCCCACTTCTTTCTCTTCCTCTCTCCTCTTTTCACGCTGTCTCTCCACTTCCCTCTCTCTCGCATTCCGTCTCTCCACTTCCCGACTCTCTATCTCCTTCCCTTTTCTCTCTCCCCTGCACCCTCTCACCTCTTATCTCCCCATCCTTCTTCTCCTCTCCCCAAGAGGAAAGGAGAGAGTGAGAGGGGGAAAGCGAGAGAGCAGGAGGAAGGGAAGTGGTGAGAGAGCGGGGAAAGAGTAGAGAGAGGAGCTGAAGTGTTGGTGGGGATGATGAGAGAGAGGCGGGGAAGATAGTTGGGGGGATGTGTGGAGAGAGGGGGAATTGAACAGATGAATAGGGAGAGGTGGATATTGGGAAGGAAGAGAGAGCTTGTTCTGGTGTTGGTCTCGGAGCTGTTTCATATTTAAAAGTGAAAATGCTGTGAATTAACAAATTTGCACAAGCCCCAGTGAGATTTGAACTTACGACCCCTGGTTTAACAAGACCAGTGCTCTAACCCCTGAGCTATGGAGCCACCTGCACTGCATTACTTCTCATTCCAGTTAGTGCTGTGCGTTTGAAGAATGAGGCAGGGCGCAGTTCACCACTCAGATTGTGTCTCATCCCCCGATACCTGCCTCAGGCTCTTCAATAGTCACCTACATAGAAGATAGGAGCAGGAGCAGGAGTAGGCCATTCGGCCCTTCGAGCCTGCTCCGCCATTCAATGAGATCATGGTTGATCATTCAAATTCAGTACCCTGTCCCTGCCTTCTCCCCATATCCCTTGATCCCTTTAGCCTTAAGAAATATATCGAACTCCTTTTTGAATATATTTAATGAAGTGGCCTCCACCGCCCTCTGTGGCAGAGAATTCCATAGGTTCACCACTCCCTGGGTGAAGAAATTCCTCCTCATTTCAGTCCTAAATGGCTTACCCCTTTTCTTCAGACTGTGACCCCTGGTTCTGGACTCCCCGGCCATCATAAACATCCTTCCTGCATCTAGTCTGTCCAGGCCTGACAGAATTTTATAGGTTTCGATGAGATCCCCTCTCAATCTTCTAAACTCCAGTGAGTATAAGCCCAATTGACACAATCTCTCCTCATACATCATTCCTGCCATCCCAGGTATCAGCCTGGTGAATCTTCGCTGTACTCCTTCCATGGCAAGAACGTCCTTCCTCAGGTAAGGCGACCAAAACTGCACACAATACTCAAGGTGCGGTCTCACCAAGGCCCTGTACAGCTGTAGCAAGAAATCCTTGTTCCTGTATGCGAACCCTCTTGCTACGAAGGCCAACATACCATTTGCCTTCTTAACTGCCTGCTGCACCTGCATGCTTACCTTCAGCGACTGGTGCACAAGAACACCCATGTCTCTTTGCACTTCCCCTTCTCCCAATCTATTGCCATTCAAATAATAATCTGCCTTCCTGTTTTTGCCACCAAAGTGGATAATCTCACATTTATCCACATTATAGTGCATTTGCCATGTTTCTGCCCAATCACCCAATCTGTCCAAATCGTACTGGAGTTTCTCGACATCCTCCTCACAGCTTACCCTCCCACCCAGCTATGTGTCGTCTGCAAATTTGGAGATATTACATCCAATTCCCTCATCCAGATCATTAATATATATTGTGAACAGCTGGGGTCCTAGGACCGATCCTTGCGGTACCCCACTAGTCACTGCCTGCCACTCGGAAAACGACCCGTTTATTCCAACTCTTTGCTTTCTGTCCGCCAACCTGTTCTCTATCAAGTCAATACCGTGCCCCCAATCCCATGTGCCTTAATTTTGCACGCTAATCTCTTGTGTGGGACCTTATCGAAAGCCTTCTGAAAGTCCAAATACACTGTGGTAAACCACTGTATTGTATATTGCCACCTCTGGGTGGCGCTGTGTATGGAGGCATGCCTCAGCTGACTCCACCCACCACTGTGTGGGTTTCGTTCAGACTTGTTCAGTCACTCACGAAGAAGCATGGTCTCTTCTTAGCTAATAAAAGCCTTATTCATCTCTTCTTTCGACTCATCATCTCTTCTTCGACTCATCACCTTTTATGAAGTAATTGATAAGCGTATCAATTTTATTAGCTAAAAGTTAAATGGCGACACCTGAGGAGCAACAACAGCAACGGATACAGCAGACATTGCTGAGAGCCCTCAGACCACCACGCCTGGACCTCGACCCTCAAGATGTGGGTGCATCAGCCAAGTTTGAACACTGGCTGAGCTGCTTTGAATCCTTCCTCGCAATCTCACAGGTTACAGAGGAGGATCACAAACTGAAAATTTTGACCGCCCAGGTGAGCCATCAAGTATATATGCTAATCCGGGACTCTAATACGTACGTGGCGGCCCTCGAGCTACTAAAAGGGCAATATACGCGCCCAGTGAACACAATTTACGCCCGACACCTCTTGGGATCCCGCAGGCAGCAACCGGGAGAATCGGTAGGGGCATTTGCACGGGCGCTACTGGCACTCTGCAGAGACTGCGATTGTAAAGCGGTAACGGCTGTGGAGCACGCGCAGGGACTCGCCTGTGATGCCTTCGTCAGGGGCCTCCAGTCAGACCACACCCGGCAGAGACTGCTAGAAAGCAAGGAACCCGACCTGAAGACGGCCATTGCCCTTGCGCTCTCGTTAGAGGAGGCCCACCGAAACCTCGAGGCATACCCCCGTAACGGCGCCGAGACATGGCAATCGAAACCGTGGGACACGGGACCGCCGCCCCCGGCACCAACCGAGACAGCAGCCTCCGGTAAGAACTGCTTCGATGCCCAGTAACCAGGCCCAAAAATGCTATTTCTGTGGCCAGTTAAAACATCCCAGAGCGCACTGCCCAGCTAAGACAGCTACCTGCTCGGGCTGCGGGAAGAAAGGCCATTACGCTAACGCCTGCAAGGGGAAGCCAGCCAGCAGCGCAGCGTGCGGGCCGTGGGAGCAGCCATCTTATCCGCCATTTTGTGTACCCCCGGCCGCATGGCATCCGCCGCCATCGTATCCAACGCACTCAACCGCCATTTCGTCACCGGAACCGACCACCGTCTCGGCGGATGACTATAGTGACTCACTAAGCCACATACTGGCCTCCGTGACGCTGGATCAAGGCCACCCTCACCATCTATCCAGCTCCATGATGGATATCGCGGTAAACGGCCGCGCCACCAGTTGCCTGATCGACAGCGGGAGCACAGAGAGTTTCGTCCACCCCGACACGGTACGTAGCCACTCCCTCACGATTCTGCCAACGCACCATCGCATTTCTATGGCGTCCAAGTCCCAGTCAATGGACATCAGCGGCTACTGTGTGGTGACCCTGTCAGTAGGGGGCACTGAATATCAAAAATTTAAACTGCTAATCCTGCCCCGTCTTTGCGCTGCCGTCCTGCTAGGGTTGGATTTTCAGTGCCACCTTAAGAGTGTCACACTAGCATACGGTGGACCCCTCCCCCCACTCACAGTCTGCAACCAACAACTTTTAAATCGCCCGCTGCAAACCACCTGCAGCCTTTCCACATTAAAAGTCCCCCCCCCTCCCCTGTTCGCTAACCTCACCCGCGACTGTAAACCCATCGCTACCAAAAGCAGGCGGTACAGTGCCGGGGACAGAGCTTTTATCAGCTCTGAGGTGGAGCGGCTCTTGAAGGAGGGCATTATCGAAGGTAGCACTAGCCCCTGGCGAGCCCAGGTTGTAGTCGTTAAAACCACTGCAAAACGCCGCATGGTAATCGACTACAGCCAAACCATAAACCGGTACACCCAGCTGGACGCATACCCCCTCCCTCGCATATCTGATATGGTCAATCAGATTGCGCAATACAAAGTATTCTCCACCATCGACCTTAAGTCAGCGTACCACCAGCTGCCCATCCGCCATGAGGACCGCCAGTATACTGCCTTCGAGGCAAACGGCCGCCTCTACCACTTCCTTAGGGTCCCCTTCGGCGTCACCAACGGGGTTTCGGTCTTCCAAAGGGAGATGGACCGAATGGTTGACCAGAACGCGCTGCGGGCAACCTTCCCCTATTTGGATAACGTCACCATCTGTGGCCACGACCAGCAGGACCACGACGTTAATCTAGCAAATTTCCTCCGTACGGCCCAACGGCTGAACCTAACGTACAATAAGGAAAAATGTATGTTTCACACCAAGCGCCTGGCCATCCTCGGCTGCATGGTGGAGAACGGAGTCATCGGGCCCGACCCCGACAGAATGCGCCCCCTAATGGAGCTACCCCTTCCCCACTGCCAAAAAGCACTGAAGAGATGCCTGGGGTTTTTCTCCTACTACGCCCAGTGGGTGCCCCTCTATGCAGACAAAGCCAGGCCCCTCATCAAAGCCACCTCCTTCCCCCTGACACCAGAGGCGTGTGCAGCCTTCACTCTTATCAAGAACGATATCGCGAAGGCCGCAATGCACGCGGTGGATGAGTCCATCCCCTTCCAAGTGGAGAGCGATGCCTCCGACTTCGCCCTAGCCGCGACCCTTAACCAGGCGGGCAGACCCGTGGCCTTTTTCTCAAGGACCCTCCAGGGCCCCGAGACGAGACACTCCTCCGTCGAAAAGGAGGCCCAGGCTATTGTAGAAGCGGTGCGTCACTGGAGGCATTACCTGGCCGGGAAACGATTTACCCTGCTCACTGACCAGCGTTCAGTAGCTTTTATGTTTAATAATAAGCAGAGGGGTAAAATCAAGAACGACAAGATCTTGAGGTGGAGAATCGAACTCTCCACCTACAATTATGATATCTTGTATCGGCCAGGGAAACTCAATGAGCCCCCAGATGCCCTATCACGTGGTACATGCGCCAACGCGCAGAGTGATAGGCTGCAGTCCCTCCACAATGACCTCTGCCACCCGGGGGTCACCAGGTTTTACCATTTTATCAAATCCCGTAACCTGCCCTACTCCATCGAGGAGGTCAGGACCATGACCAAGAGCTGCCAAATCTGCGCCGAGTGCAAACCGCACTTCTATAGGCCGGACAGAGCAAGCCTGATCAAGGCCACCCGCCCCTTCGAACGCCTGAGCGTCGATTTTAAAGGGCCCCTCCCCTCCGCTGACCGCAATGTGTACTTCCTCAACATAGTTGATGAGTACTCCCGTTTCCCCTTTGCCATCCCTTGCCCAGACATGACCAGTACCACGGTCATCAAGTGTCTGAATGACATCTTCGCTCTGTTCGGGTTCCCCAGCTATATACATAGCGACAGGGGCTCATCGTTCATGAGCGACGAACTTCGGCAGTACCTGCTAACAAGAGGTATCGCCACGAGCAGGACCACCAGTTACAACCCCCGGGGGAACGGCCAGGTGGAAAGGGAGAACGCGACGGTTTGGAAGGCAGTCCTCTTAGCACTAAAATCTAAGGGCCTTCCGACCTCCCGCTGGCAGGAGGTCCTCCCTGCAGCGCTTCACTCCATTCGGTCACTGCTTTGTACTGCCACTAATGCGACCCCTCATGAGAAAATGTTCGTTTTCCCCCGGAAGTCTACATCGGGAACCTCGCTACAGGCATGGTTGACTTCTCCTGGGCCCGTCCTACTGCGGAGGCACGTGAGGACGCATAAAACGGACCCCCTGGTCGAGCGGGTGCACCTCCTACACGCCAACCTCCAGTATGCCTGGGTGACATACCCAGACGGGCGGGAGGACACGGTCTCCATACGAGATCTCGCACCCTCGGGTACCCCTGAATTACCACCGTTATCCCCCTTACCACCGTTATCCCCCTTACCACTGTTATCCCCCACCACCCCTCCCAACCCAACCCCTGCAGACGGCATGCCAAAGCCCCAGGAATCTTCGCCAACCACCCAGACACCAGACCCGACGTCGGATGCTGCAACACCACCGCCGCCACCACGACGATCAGGACGTCAGACAAGGCCTCCTGATAGACTTAACTTGTAGTACCCTTCACCCCGCCGGACTTCACATTAAACAAGGGGTGAATGTGGTAAACCACTGTATTGTATATTGCCACCTCTGGGTGGCGCTGTGTATGGAGGCATGCCTCAGCTGACTCCACCCACCACTGTGTGGGTTTTGTTCAGACTTGTTCAGTCACTCACGAAGAAGCATGGTCTCTTCTTAGCTAATAAAAGCCTTATTCATCTCTTCTTTCGACTCATCATCTCTTCTTCGACTCATCACCTTTTATGAAGTAATTGATAAGCGTATCATACACCACATCCACTGCTTCCCCCTTATCTATTTTACCAGTTACATCCTCAAAAAATTCCAGTAGATTAGTCAAGCATGATTTACCTTTTGTAAATCCATGTTGACTTTGTCCGATCCTGTCACTGCTTACCAAGTGCTCTGCTATTACATCTTTTATAATAGATTCTAGCATTTTCCCCACTACTGATGTCAGGCTTACCAGTCTATAATTCCCCGCTTTTTCTCTACGACCTTTTTTGAGTAGTGGGGTAACATTAGCTACCCTCCAATCCATGGGTACTGTTCCAGAGTCGATCGAGTTCTGGAAGATGACCAGCAATGCATCTACTATTTCTAGGGCCACTTCCTTAAGTACCCTGGGATGTAGATTATCAGGCCCTGGGGATTTATCAGCCTTCAGTCCCCTCAATTTTCCTCACACCATTTCCCTACCTCTCCACTAAAATAGAGCAACTTTCACGTACTAAAACGTCCCAAGGAAACTCAGTTACACTCTATCTCTCTCTCAGCCTCCTTCTTTCTATATTTCTCCCTCTTTGTGTCTCTACCACTCTCTCACTATCTTTCTGTCACTCTCTATCTACCTCTTCCTTTTTCTCTGTGTCTCTCTCATTGTCTCTCTCTTTCCCTCTCTTACTTTTACTCTCCCTCTCTCAATTTCTCTCTCGCTCCCCTTCGCCCTTCCTCAGTCTCAGTGCTCTTCCTACATCCGCCCTTCTCTCGCACTCTCTCCTTTCCCGCTCTCTCCCCTTCTTCATTCTGTCTCTCCGCTTCCCTCTCTCTCCCTTTCCACCTCTATTCTTCCATCTCTCCCCTACACCCTCTCGCCTCTTCTCTCCCCATCCTCCTGTCTACTCTCCCCAAGAGGAAAGGACAGAGTGAGAAGGGGAAAGACAGAGGAAAGGGGAGAGAGAAGTGCTAAGAGAACAAGGAAAGCGTAGAGAGAGAGAGGCGGGGAAAATAACTAGGGGGATGTGAAGAGAGAGGCAAAGAGGCGGAGTACTGGGGAATTGAACGGAGGGGTGGAGAATGGGAAGGAAGAGTGAACCTGTTCTGGTGTTGGCCTCGAAGCTGTTCCATACTTAAAAGTAAACATGCTGTGAATTAACAAATTTGCACAGGCACCAGTGAGATTTGAACTCACGACCCCTGCTTTACAAGACCAGTGCTCTAACCCCTGAGCTATGGAGCCACCTGTACAGGATTGCTTCTCATTCCAGTTAGTGCTGTGCGTTTGAAGAATGAGGCAGGGCGCAGTTCAACACTCAAATTGTGTCTCATCCCCCGATACCTGCCTCAGGCTCTTCAATAGTCACCTCTCAACAACAATAGAGCAGCTTTCACGTACTAAAACATCCCAAGGCAACTCAGTTACACTCTATCTCTCTCTCAGTCTCTCTGCCTCCTTCTTTCTATATTTCTCCCTCTTTGTGTCTCTACCACTCTCCCCTTCGCTCTGTCACTCCCTCTTCCCTCTTTTCCTCTCCTGTTTCACCTCTCTCATTTCCCCTCCTCCATCTGCCTCTCTCTCCCCTTCCCCTCGCTCTATCTCGCCTTCCCGCTCTCGGCATCCTACCCTTCCCCCCTTCCTCCATACGCCTCTCTCTCCCCTTCCCCTCATTCTCCCTCCCTCTTCTTTCCCTTCTCTCCCTCTCTACTCTTTTCACGCTGTCTCTCCGCTTCCCTCTCTCTCGCATTCCACCTCGCCACTTCCCGTCTCTCTATCTCCTCCCCCTTTTCTCTCTCCCCGACACCCTCTCCCTCCCTTTCGCCTCTTCTCTCCCCATCCTCCTCTCCCTTTCCTCCTTCTACTCTCCCCAAGAGGAAAGGACAGAGCGAGAGGGGGTAAGAGAGAGGAAAGGGGAGAGAGTAGGAGGAAGGGAAGTGGTGAGAGAGAGGAGGTTTTTGTGTATGTACCTTTAAGAGAATAACTGGTCTCAGACTGCAGTACCGGCAGTGACCACCCCTGTCTAAAAGGTGCTAGTAAGCCTCTGTAGTTTCAGTTTCCTGATTGACTTCATTCAGTAAAGACTTGTCTTGTTCAACTCCTGCTGTCCGTGTCTCAATCATACACGGACATAATACTGGCGACGAGCAGATACGAACTTACCTACAGTCTGCACCACCTCCTGGATCCATTCCTGAATGAAGTGAGCAGAGGTCGAGGCCAGAAGGAAGAAAGAAGCAGTAGAAACGGGCGTCGACCATGGGCATCCGCCCCTGTGTTAGCGGAGTTGAAGATTGCTGGAGAAGCTGTCGAAAGCGGGGACTGGTTCCTGTCGACGGTGCTTCAGCTAATCGGGCTGGTGGCAGGTAGTACACTGATCCTTCCTGGGCTGCGGCGGTCGTGAACTCGAGCGGGTGGCTTGCAACGGGGCCGAGCAGCATTGTCGGGAAGAGGAGAGAGAGAGGGTGGAGCACACAGGGCGCGGCCGGTGCTACAAAGCCGGGCTGCGTACAGACCCGAGAAGAGGGAGGCAAGAGTCCCACAGGGTTGTTCCACGACGGGAAAATAATAAAAAAAAGAAATAGTAAACGCGCAGGAAACCGCGAGGAGCTGCAGGTTACAATGGAAACCACGGAAAGCAGCGCTAGCAACAGTGGGGAAGAAGGCAAAGCGCGGGAGGCGCCATCTTAATCAGCGGGGAAGAAGGCAAAGCGCGGGAGGCGCATTTTGTTAAATCGGGGAAGAAGGCAAAGCGCGGGAGGCACCATTTTAGATTTTCAAGATGCCGAAGTCTGGCTGTATCACTGCCTTTGATAATACAATAGAGGACTGGACTACGTATGTGGAAAGAGTCGAGGTATATTGCGAGGCAAACAAAATAGCCGATGAGAAAAAGGCATCGGTATTGCTAAACTTAATGGGCGCTAGAACGTACGTCCTATTGCGGGACCTGATTACTCCAGCCAAACCGAAGGCGAAGAGTTTTAACGAAATTGTTGCTGCCCTACAGGAACACCTAAACCCTGCACCGCTGTTGATAGCAGAAAGATTTAAATTCCACAGGAGAACTCAGCATAAAGATGAGAGCAATGCTGAGTACCTTACGGAACTACGCAAGCTATCAAAGCACTGCCAGTTCGGAGCAGGACTGGCAGATACCTTACGGGACAAATTTGTCTGTGGACTCCTGAGTGAAGGAACACAGAAGAAGTTACTCTCAGAGAAAGAGCTGACGCTAGATAAGGCTTTCAGCGTGGCAGTATCGTATGAAGCAGCAGCCAGGGGGGCTGCAGAAACACAACAAAAGCCACAGGAAAACGGCACCCACGAAATGACACGGGGATTTGCAAAATGTTATCGCTGCGGCAGAACTAACCATGACCAGAAGGACTGCTGGTCCAAGGACAAAATATGCAGGCAATGCGGAAAGATGGGACACATTGCACGAGTTTGCAGGTCTGGGAAGAAGACCAGCGACAACAAAAAGGCTACGAAGGAACCGTACAAGAAAGTACAAAAGATGACGGACAGTGGTTCCGAAGACCAGATGAGCGATAGTGAATCCGGGATCAAGAGACTAAGCTGTCTCAAACTTCACAATGTAATCGCAAAAGAGGATCACCGAACCATTTGGGTCACCCTCACGATAGCAGGGTCCGAAGTTAAAATGGAATTGGATACAGGATCAGCGCTAACCGTCATGAATCGACGAGACTACGTGCGGCTATTCTCACACATATCCTTGAGAGAGACATCCATCATCTTGACGACGTATACGGGGCAAAAAGTACACCCCAGAGGAAAAATAAGGGTGCCTGTCGAATACAACGCCAAGAAAATACGGAAATTGTATCTCTACATACTGCCAAATGGTGGACCACTGTTATTGGGACTTAAATGGATCAGGAAGATAAGCTTAGATTGGCACTCCATTCATGCAATGATGGTGGATGGTAAAAAAGATGAAGACGTCACTCCGAGACGATTGTCAACAATCTTAGCTAACGCCAAAGAGGTATTTCAACAAGAACTGGGCACTCTTAAAGGCGCAACCGCCTCGATAAAAATAGAAGAGAATGCAATTCCCAAGTTTTTCAAAGCAAGACCGGTACCATATGCAATTCGCCCAGCCGTTGAGGCAGAGCTGGAGAATCTGGAGAAGGCAGGCGTGTTGTCTAAGGTCGACTGGAGCGAGTGGGTGACACCTATCATTCCTGTCATGAAGAAAACTTTAAGCAATAAGTCTGAGGAGCCAAGGAAGGTTCACATCTGTGGGGACTTCAAGGTGATGGTGAACCCAGTCCTTCACACAGTACAATATGCTCTTCCAAGGATAGAAGACATCTTCGCCTCACTATCTGGAGGGAAGCGTTTTACGAAAATTGACCTAGCAAAAGCATATTTGCAGATGGAGGTTGAAGAATTCTCTAGGAAGTATCTCACGATAAACACTCACAAAGGTCTTTACCAGTATCATCGATTGGTATTCGGAGTAGCATCGGTTCCGGCGATATGGCAAAGAGCGATGGAACAAGTCCTGCAAGGGATTCCGGGGACTCAGTGTTACTTCGACGACATCCTTGTGACAGGTGAAGATGACAGTGAACACCTTAACAACCTAGAACAGGTGCTCACTAGACTACGGGAACATGGGCTACGAGCCAACCGCCCCAAGTGCAAGTTTTTTAAGAAACAGATATCGTATTGTGGCCACGTGATTGATGAAGAGGGGTTACATAAGTCCCCTGACAAAATTGAAGCGGTTGTTAAGGCCCCAGCGCCTGAAAATGTGTCGCAACTGAGGTCATTCCTCGGATTGGTGAATTACTACCATAAGTTTTTACCGAATTTGTCCACAATTCTGCACCCACTGAATGCCCTGCTACGAACGGGAGTAGCATGGAAGTGGAGCAATGACTGTAAGCGGGCCTTTCAGAAGAGTAAGGACTTAATCACTTCAAGAGAAGTATTGGCTCACTACAACCCAGCACTGCCGATCAGACTGGCGTGTGATGCGTCTCCCTACGGCATTGGGGCGGTACTATCACATAAATTCCTTGATGGTTTAGAGAGGCCGATAGCTTTTGCGGCATGCTCGTTAACTTCTGCCGAGCGTAACTACGCCCAGATCGACAGAGAGGCCCTCAGCCTAGTGTGGGGGGTGAAGAAGTTCAATCACTACCTGCACGGTCAAAAATTTACTCTACTAACTGATCATCAACCTCTTGTCTCCATTTTCAACCCTCAGAAGAGCGTACTGATGATAGCGCAGCGGCTGCAGAGGTGGTCCCTTTTCCTAGGGGCGCACCAATATGACATCGAGTACAAAGGAACTAAACAGCATGGGAATGCTGATGGATTGTCGCGCCTACCGTTGCCGACAGTGGAAGAAGACCTTGCAGTGGATCCAATGGAGATATTCCACTCGACCATAGTCGAATGTCTCCCGGTGACGAATGCAAACATAGAAAAAGAAACACGAAATGACCCGACACTATCCCGGGTCTATGATTTAACGGTGAAGGGATGGCCAGCACATGGCGAACCACTGCTGCCAGCATTCTCGCCGAGAAGAAAACAGCTGTCAGTGTGCAGAGGAACCTTGATGTGTGGATCCAGAGCAGTAATTCCACCTAAGTTGAGGGATAGAGTGCTCAATGAGCTTCATGAGGGTCATCTGGGTGGGGTAAAAATGAAGAATTTAGCCAGAGCATTTGTGTGGTGGCCGGGAATCGATAGAGAAATCGAAGAGATGACCAAGAGCTGTACAGGGTGCCAGAAGGTCCAAAACGCCCCATCACAAGCTCCTCTACATCCATGGGAGTGGCCCTCATCTCCATGGCAAAGGGTGCACATTGATTTTGCTGGTCCCTTCATGGACTCGATGTTTTTAATTGCAGTGGATGCACATTCAAAGTGGCCAGAGGTAATAAAAATGTCCTCAACCACCACAGAAAAAACTACCACAGTTTTACGAACCATATTCGCCAGGAATTGGCTGCCTGAACAGATTTGCTCTGACAATGGACCACAGTTTGTGTCTGAAGAGTTCCGGAGGTTCTTAAAGAACAATGGTGTTAAGCATTACACATCTGCCCCATATCATCCAGCCACTAATGGATTGGCCGAGAGGTTTGTTCAAACATTCAAGAAGGCTATCAAGGCAATGTGTAATGAAGATTTACCCCTACAACACAAGGTGGACAACTTCTTGTTTGCGTACTGGAATGCGACACATGCGGTTAGCAACCAAACTCCAGCCATGATGTTCTTCAATCGAGGACTACGATGCCGCTTGGATTTGGTTAAGCCAAACGTCCGAAGAGATGTGGAGAACAGGCAGTTTCAGAATATGAATGAAAGGCCGACCAGGAGTTTTAAGATAGGTCAACCAGTTTTGGCCCGGCACTACCGCACTGAGAAATGGCAGCCAGGAACGATTTGTACACGACAAGGGCCTCTCATGTATACTGTGGACGTTGGGGAGAGCATTGTAAGACGCCATGCTGACCAGATTCTAGAGTCACTGGAAAACGTCAACTCCACAACACGATCTGATACACCTGACAATGAAATCGACGTACCAATTGCAGCTACCGCAGAATCGGTGATATTAGAAGCAGATGAACCAAACAACGACATTGATTCCGACTCAACCTTGCCAGAAGAACCCGATACCCCAAAGAGGCGTTATCCAGACAGAATCAGGAAGCCTCCTCAAAGACTGAACTAATAATTGCTTAAACTTAACCAATGTATCTAGCAACAGTAATTGTGATTGTAATTAGTTATCATTTAGTTGTTAAATGAATGTTATGTACTGTTTATCTAAAAGGGGAGGAATTGTTGTGTATGTACCTTTAAGAGAATAACTGGTCTCAGACTGCAGTACCGGCAGTGGCCACCCCTGTATAAAAGGCGCTAGTAAGCCTCTGTAGTTTCAGTTTCCCGATTGACTTCATTCAGTAAAGACTTGTTTTGTTCAACTCCTGCTGTCCGTGTCTCAATCATACACGGACATAATAGAGGTGAAGAAAGAGAGAGGGAAGATAGCGAGGGGGATGTGCAGAGAGAGAGAGAGGCAATACAGGGGAATTGAACGGAAGGAGAGAGAGAGGTGGAGATTGGGAAGGGAGAGAGAGCCTGTTCTTGTGTTGGTCTCGGAGCTGTTTCATACTTAAAAGTAAACATGCTGTGAATTAACAAACTTGCACAGGCCCCAGTGAGATTTGAACTCACGACCTCTGGTTTACAAGACCAGTACTCTAACCCCTGAGCTATGGAGCCACCTGCACTGGATTGCTTCTCATTCCAGTTAGTGCTGTGTGTTTGAAGAATGAGGCTGTTAAGTCTGTGTGTTATAATGAGAATTACTACACAGACCACAAGAGTAAATTTTAACAGGTCTTTACTAGTCGAAGGTCAGGGCTGAACTGCCCAATAAATCATTACACAGCACTTATATACCGGTGTGGTCACCACCGGTATTACAGTATACAGCAGCCAAGATAAAGTAGTGCAACCCTTAAAATAGTTCTCTTAAAGGTGGAACGGTTACATACACCACAATCCTCCCTTTTTAGCTTAACAGTATATATTCCCCATTAACCATAACATACTAACATATATACACAACTTCATGTAAAAACAGTTCACAGATTCAGTCTCTGAGGCGGCGCCTCCTGCGCCTCCTGACTCGGTCCGGATAACGCCTCGGTGGTGTAGTAGTTTTCGGTGGTGTAGTAGGTTCTCGTTGCTGGGGTGACTCATCTAATAGTCCTTCACTGGACTTAACAGCTTGAACTTTTGTAACTTCAGAACCAGCATTGCTGACTTCTAAAGGCTCGAGTACCTTGGGAAGTTTTTCTACTTCCAGACTGATTTGGCTCAGTTCGGAGGGACCACGTGCGTGACCTGGTAGGGGTGATAATGGTTCAGATGAGTCATCATCTTCTGCTTCTTCTCTATTGTCTTCTATTTCCTTCATCACTTCAGCTTTTGCCTCTGCCACCAATTCCCTGAGTGGCTTATTACTGCTGACACTGCTCACAAAAGGGTGCTCTTTCTTCTTAGCTTTCAACTGATCGATGAATTTGACATATTCCCTTTCTTGCTCAGCTTTGATTCGTTTGGCCTCCTCGCGCAGACGGTTTGTGTGTTCCTGTTCCATTTTCTCAATCAGCTGCTTCTGCTGTCTTTCCAGATTCTCCCACTCTGTGTCAAAGAACTTTTTCTTTGCATTCATCTCTTGCTCAAAACGGCGAATCATTTGTTCTAATTGCTGTTGTAGTTTGAAATTGAGTTGAGTTCGAGCCCGGTGTTCCTCAGAAATGTGCATGTCTGTAGACTGGACAGACTCAGAATTCTCTGTCAAACTATGTTGTTATTGTTCAGTGGAATTCTGTTCTGATACTTTGTTCTCTTCTGAAGCATTTATGCACTCCTTCGTTTTTCCATCATTAGTCTGCAAGTCCATTTAGACTTGTCTTTTGCACATGGGCTGGTCTTACCATCATCAGTTCCAGAGCCTGAGCTGATTGTCTTCACCGAGTTCTCACTCTCTGCTTTGTCACTGTCACTGCTGCATATGCCCTCATCCAATATTCTGGACAATCGTTCAGGTTTAACATCTTTTCTTCCGGAATCTACCGTTATTGCTTTTAGGGAGTGCCAGTCCATATTTATTTTCCTGATCCACTCCCGTCCCAGAAGTGGTGGACCTCCCTCAGGTAGTACATATATGTCCATTCCTTGGTGTTCTTTGCCCTGGTGTACCACCTTGACTTTTATCTTTCCGATGGGGTATACTCTTTGCCCCGTGTATGTCTGCAATACTATCTCCGTATCCCGTAGGGGAATATGTGTGAATAACCTTTTGTAATCTTGCTTATTCATGACCGTCAACGCCGATCCGGTGCCCAATTCCATCTTCACTTGGACTCCTGCTATCTGAAGTGTGAACCAGATAGTTTGTAGGTCAGCTTCCTTACTCACATTGTGAATTCTCAGACTGCCCAGTTCCTTGCTGTTGGAGTCTGAATCCGAATTCTGTTCATCCGAACTCTTCTCAGCCACCTTATGTACCTTTCTGCACTTTTCCTGCGGTGACTTTTTGTTGCTGGTCTTCTTTCCTGACCGGCATACTTTAGCTATGTGACCAAGCTTGCCACATTTTCTACATTCCTGGTTTTTAAACCAGCATTGGTTCTGATCGTGTGTTGTCTTCCCACAACGATAACATTTCGTTGTACCCAAAGCCATTTGATCTACGCTGAGTACCGCTGCCTTCAGCTGCATTTCCACAGTGCCTCTCGCTGCGGCTTCGTGCGATGCTGCAATAGTGACAGCCTTATCAAGTGTAAGATCATTCTCTTCAAGTAGCCGCTTTTGTGTTCCTTCTTTCGACAATCCACACACGAATTTGTCTCTCAGTGCCTCTGTCAGTCTTTCCCCAAACTGACAGTATTTCGCTAGCTTACGCAGTTCAATTAAATACTCCGCGTTGCTTTCCTCTTCCCGTTGCGTTCTCGCATAAAATTTAAATCGTTCCGCTAACATCAGCGGTGTGGGGTTCAAATGATTTCTCAGGACAGCAACAATATTAGCGAAAGTCTGATCCGCCGGTTTAGCTGGTGATAGAAGATGCTTCAATAGCCCGTATGTCTTCGCACCCATTGAGTTTAGTAAGGTTAGTGCTTTATCTTTATTTTATATTTTATTTGCCTTATGATAAATCTCTATGCGTTCTACATACGTGGCCCAATCTTCAACATCGGGATCGAAATCGTTGATGTTACCACGCTTAGGCATCCTCGCAATCTTCTTGAGAAACAAAAACAATTTTTTTTTTCTTTTACAAAATGGCGGTTTCCCGCGCTTGTCTTCTTCCCCGGCCTACGAAAATGGCGGCTGCCTTTCTCCCCCGCTGGCTGTAATGGCGATTGCCGTATTGCTACGTTCGCCCTCCCCAGCGGTTCTCAAATCGTGCCTCCCAGCCTCTCTTGCAGTCTGGTCCTTTCCCCCGGCTGAGTTCTCCGCGGTTTTTTTTTCTCCCGCGCCTTACGCTGTCCTGGTCGCTGCGCCTCGCGGCCTCGGTAGCTGCCCAGCCTTTCTCACCGGTCGCGGTCTCTCTCGACGCTGTTGCGTCTCCCAGCCAGCTTGCAGCCCGATCTTTTACACCGGCTGCGTTTGCATTCACCGCGGCTCCCGTGCCTTACGCTGCCCCAGTCTCAGCGCCTCTGGCCCCGACTTCTGTCCGGCTCTTTTCCCCGGCCGTGGTCGAATTCTCCGCCCTTATATCCTCCGTTTTTCCCTCCCCTACTTCACAGCCAACGTGGCCGACTTGCTGCTCGTTGCTGATCGGCTTACCCACCACCGTGATAGAAGGGATGATCACTGCCTGTTGCTGATGGAAGGCTTCGTGTCAGAATTCTTCCTTTGCTCTTCAAACCCGCGTCTTTTCTCAGCAGGATGATGAGGGCGGATGCCTCCTCTCAACGTCCGTTAAACTGCCTTGGATGTATCTCTGCCGCAGGGTAAGATCGTACTCGTCGCCACTGTTAAGTCTGTGTGTTATAATGAGAATTACTACACAGACCACTTCCCCCCTTCCTCCATCCACCTCTCTCTCCCCTCATTCTCTCTCCCTCTTCTTTCTCCTCTCTCCCTCTCTCCTCTTTTCATGCTGTCTCTCCGCTTCCCACCTCTCTCCTTCCACCTCACCACTTCCCCTCTCTCTACCCCCTTCCCTTTTCTCTCTCCCCTACACCCTCTCCCTCCCTTTCGCCTCTTCTCTCCCGATCCTCCTCTCCCTTTCGCCTCTTCTCTCCCCATCCTCCTCTCCCTTTCCTCCTTCTACTCTCCCCAAGAGGAAAGGACAGAGTGAGAAAGAGAGAGGAAAGGGAAGAGAGTAGGAGGAAGGGAAGTGATGAAATGGTAGAGAGAGGGGGTGAATGGGAGATGGGGAAGGTGAGAGAGAGGCAAGATAGGTAGAGGGAGGGGTAAGGAAGAGAGAGACAGGCAAAGAGGGGGAGTACAGGGGAATTGAACAGAAGGAGAGGGAGTAGGTGGAGATTGGGAAGGGAGAGAGAGCCTGTTTTTGAGTTAAAAGTAAACATGCTGTGAATTAACAAATTTGCACAGGCCCCAGTGAGATTTGAACTCACGACCCCTGGTTTACAAGACCAGTGCTCTAACCCCTGAGCTATGGAGCCACCTGCACTGGATTGCTTCACATTCCGGTTAGTGCTGTGTGTTTGAAGAATGAGGCAGGGCGCAGTTCACCACTCAGATTGTATCTCATCCCCCGATACCTGCCTCAGACTCTTCAATAGTCACCTCTCAACAACAATAGAGCAACTTTCATGTACTAAAACGTCCCAAGGCAACTCCGTTACACTCTATCTCTCTCTCAGTCTCTCTGCCTCCTTCTCTCTATATTTCTCCCTCTTTGTGTCTCTACCACTTTCTCTCTATCTTTCTGTCACCCTCTGTCACTCTCTTTCTACATCTTTCTCTTTTTCTCTATGTCTCTATCACTTTCTCTCTCTTTCTCTCTCTCACTTTATCTCTCTCTCACTTTCTCTCTCTCTTTTTCTCTCACTTTCTCTCTCTCTCTCACTTTCTCTCTCTCTCTCACTTTCTCATTCTCTCATTCTCTCTCTTTCTCTCTCTCACTTTCCCTCTCTCTCTCTCACTTTCTCTCAGTCTGTCTCACATTCTCTCTCGCACTCACTTTCTCTCTCTCCCAATTACTCTCCATCTCTCACTTTCTCTCTCACTTTCTCTCACTTTCACTCTCTCTCTTTCTCTCTCTAACTTTCTCTCTTTCTCTCTCATTTTCTCTCTCTCTGTCTCTCACTCTCCCTCTCACTTTATCTCACTCTCTCTTTCTCTCTCTCACTTTCCTTCTCTTTCTCTCTCTCACTTTCTCTCTCACTTTCTCTCTCTCTCTCACTTTATCTCGCTCTCTCTAACTTTCTCTCTCTCTCTTTATTTCTCTCGCTTTCTCTCTCTGTCTCCCTGTCACTTTCTCTCTCTCTGGCTCAATTTCTCTCTCTTTCTCGCACTCACTTTCTCTCCCTTTCTCTCTCTCACTTTCCCTCTCTCTCTCTCTTTCTCTCTCACTTTCTACCTCTCTGTCACTCTCCCTCTCTCTCTCACATTTCTTTGTACTTGCATTTCATCGTGCATGTGCCTTTTACAATGAGCTGCTCACCCCCATAGCCGGTCAGTCTGTGTGAGGTGGGCTGTAGCTCACACTCATCCTTCAAACTGTGATACTCACTCAGAGGAATTACGTTAACCTGAGATCCAGTGTCTAGTTTAAACTTAAGCTCTTTGCCCTGTTTTCCTATCTCAATATCGGCATAAGCTTGCTCAGTCTCTGAAATCTGTTTTTTCTGTGACACAGAATCAATAAACAGTTCCTCTGCATTTGGCGCTCTATCTGGCATTTGGCTGTCACTCACTGTGTGTACTGCTAATCCGAAAACAGTCTAGCAAACTTTAGCAAAGTGGTTCCTGTTATGTTCATTAATAACTAGACATTCTTATTATGAACACAGCTAGCTTTTGCTAGTTACTTTTATTGAGCACATGTGGACTTGTACAGCATCTTGTAGAGGCTTCCATCTTGACTGCTGCCTTCTGGGTAGCCTAGCCTCATGGGTAATATAGTCTTAATATAATATATAGCTGGGTAGTGTAGTCTTATACATACAGCTATATACAGCTCCACCTAGTGTCCACCACAGAATGACATGTTATTGATCACTACAGTTCCGTTTACCACATTTAGTATATTGCCTTCCTTTGGCAGGGCAGTACTCCTTTTCTCCATGCCAGTTGTTTCCACAATATCCACAGTTTTTGAAGCGTTTTATGTCTGTGTCGCCCATTTTTAGAACTCTCGCTGTTCTTTCTGTTCTGAAACACGCTCTCTGGGCAGTGTTCTTTGGTGTGTGTCTATTAACTGCCTGCACTGTCTGTTCACTCGAGCTGCTGGTGGTGCCGGTTATGGTTTTCAACTGTGCTTAGGCTATCTCGTGCGATCTAGCTATGTCTATAGCTTTGTCCAGCGTTAGCCCGGTCCCAACATTCAAAAGTCTGTATCCAATCTTTTTCATATCAAGTCTGAGGCCCACCAATACATCCTGATATTTTGCACTTTCTGCCTTTGCTTTGCTGTTTTTATTCTCAAGATATGACAAAGGACATAAGATGAATCAGTTGGGTTTTTAACCAATAATTCATCCCCTGGCCATTTGCTTGACCCCTGGGGTCAGTCTGTAAATTTATTATAATTCAAACTTGCAATTTACTCACATGGGATTTGAATTCATCAACTATATGGAGCTGTTCAGAGTCACTGTGGAACTCACCATAACCAGACTGTCACATTCACCACACCTGCTGCAAGAATCACCAACACAGGAGCATAGCCTGAACAAGGTGGAAGATTTCTTCATTGTTCAGTTTGCTTTTGACTCGAGTATCAAACAGCTTGGCTCCCAGATCGACCCCTTAAACAACACGTGCCAGAGAGAGAGCGAGAGAGAGAGAGAGACAGTGAGAGAGAAAGTGAGAGAGAGAGAAAGCGCGAGAGAGAAAGTGAGAGAGAGAAAGAGAGAGAGATAGAAAGTGAGAGAAAGAAAGAGTAAGAAAGGGAGAGAGAAAGAGAGTGAGAAAGTGAGAGAGGGAAAGAGAGTGAGAAAGTGAGAGAGAGAGAAAGTGAGAGAAACAGAGAGAAAAAGAGAAAGCGATAGAATGACAGCGACAGAAAGGGAGTGACAGATCATGACAGAAAGATAGAGAGTGTGGTAGAGACAGAAAGAGTGAGAAAGATAGAAAGAAGGAGGCAGAGAGAGATAGAGTGTAACTCAGTTGCCTTGGGACGTTTTAGTACATGGCAGTTGCTGTATATTGTGGTTGAGAGGTGACTATTGCAGAGACTGAGGCAGGTATCGGGGATGAGACACAATTTGAGTGTTGAACTGCGCCCTGCCTCATTCAGTTTAGACAGGTGGCTCCATAGCTCAGGGGTTAGAGCACTGGGGAGGGAGAAGTAGGTGAGGGAAGGGGGAGAGGGAGGGAGGGGAAGGGGGAGCGAGAGGGAGGGGAAGGGGGAGAGGAAGGGCAAAGGGGGAGAGAGAGGGAGATGAACGGGGAGAGAGACGGAGTTGAAGGGGAGAGAGAGGGAGGGAGAGAGAGGGAGGAGAAGGGGGAGAGAGAGGGAGGGGGAGGGGGGAGAGTGAGGGAGGGGCAGGGGGAGAGAGAGGGAGGGAGAGAGAGGGAGGGGAAGGGGAGACAGAGGGAGGGGAAGGGGAGAGAGTGAGGGGAAGGGGAGAGAGAGGGAGGGGAAGGGGAGAGAGAGGGAGGGGAAGGGGGAGAGAGAGGGAGGGGAAGGGGGAGAGAGAGGGAGGGGAAGGGGGGAGAGAGAGGGAGGGGAAGGGGGAGAGAGAGGGAGGGGAAGGGGGAGAGAGAGGGAGGGGAAGGGGGGAGAGAGAGGGAGGGGAAGGGGGAGAGAGAGGGAGGGGAAGGGGGGGAGAGAGAGGGAGGGGAAGGGGGGAGAGAGAGGGAGGGGAAGGGGGGAGAGAGAGGGAGGGGAAGGGGGAGAGTGAGGGAGGGGCAGGGGAGAGAGAGGGAGGGAGAGAGAGGAAGGGAAAGGAGGGAGGGGAGGGGAGACAGAGAGAGGGAGGGGAAGGGGAGAGAGGGAGGGGGAGAGAGGGAGGGGAAGGGGGGAGAGAGGGAGGGGAAGGGGGGAGAGCGGGAGGGGAAGGGGGGAGAGTGAGGGAGGAGAAGGGGGAGAGAGAGGGAGGGGGAGAGAGAGGGAGGGAGAGAGAGGAAGGGAAAGGAGGGGAGACAGAGGGAGGGGAAGGGGAGAGAGGGAGGGGAAGGGGGAGAGAGGGAGGGGAAGGGGGGAGCATGAGGGAGGGGAAGGGGGGGAGCATGAGGGAGGGGAAGGGGGGGAGAGAGAGAGGGAGGGGAAGGGGGGGAGAGAGAGGGAGGGGAAGGGGGGAGAGAGGGAGAGAGAGAGAGAGGGAGGGAGAGGGAGAGGGAGAGGGAGGGAGGGAGAGAGAGAGAGGGAGAGAGAGGAAGGGAGGGAGAGGGAGAGGGAGAGGAAGGGAGAGAGAGGGAGGGGAAGGGGGAGAGATGGAGGGGGAGGGGGAGAGAGGGGAGGGGGAGGGGGAGAGAGGGAGGGGGAGGGGAGAGAGGGAGGGGAAGGGGGAGAGAGGGAGGGGAAGGGGGAGAGAGGGAGGGGAAGGGGAAGGGGAGAGAGGGAGGGGAAGGGGATGAGAGAGGGAGGGAGGGAGGGGAAGGGGGGAGAGAGAGGGGGGAGAGAGGGAGGGAGGGAAAAGGAGGAGAGAGAGGGAGGGAGAGAGATGGAGGGGACAGGAGGAGAGAGAGCGTGGGGAAGTGGGAGAGAGAAAGGGAGAGGAAGGGGGGGAGAACGAGGGAGGGGAAGGGGGCAGATAGAGGGAGGGGAAGGGGAAGGAGAGGAATGGGAAGGGGAGAGAGAGAGGGGGATGGGAATGAGGGGGAAAAATCACGTGGATAGGCTGGTTGTCGATGGAGGCGGGAGTAAAACCCGAAAGTTGTAATCCCGCCTCCTTCCCGACTGCTGAATGAAAATCCAGCCTGAGTGTTGACTGGCGCCTGCCTCATTCTTCAAACGCACAACACTAACTGGAATGAAAAGCAGTTCAAAGCAGGTGGCTCCATAGCTCAAGGGTTAGCGCACTGGTCTTATAAACCACGGGCCGTGAGTTCAAATGTTGCTGGGGGCCTCTACAAAATTTAGCTTCTGTTTCTGAACTCACCGTTAATTCACAGCATGTTTACTTTTAAGTATAAAACAGCTCTGAGACCAACCCGAGAACAGGCTCTCTCCACCTCCCTCTCTCCTTCTGTTCATTTACGCTGTACTCCCCCTCTTTGCCTCTCTCTCTCCCTCCCCTTCCCCTCCTCTCTCAACCCTTCCCTCCCACTCTTTCCCCTTCCCCCTCTCACTCTGTCCTTTCCCCTTCGGGAGAGAAGAAGGGGGAAGAGGAGAGGAGGATGGGGAGAGAAGAGGCAAAAGGGAGAGGGTGTAGGGGAGAGAGAAAAGGGAAGGCGATAGAGAGAGGGGAAGTGGAGAGAAAGTGAGGGAGAAAGGAAGTGGGAGAGAGAGAGAAAGAGACAGGGAAAATGAGAGAGAGATAGAGAGAAATGCTAGGGAGACAGTGAGAGATAGAGAAAGTGAGACAGGGAAAGTGAGAGAAATAGAGAGACACAGTGAGAGAGAGAGAAAGTGAGAGAGGGACAGAGGGAGAAAGTGAGAGAGAGAGAGAGAGATAGATAGAGAGAGAAAGAGACATTTACATTATTGACACTCAAGCACCTCCAATGCTAGGTCTAAAGGCATGTTTAGACATGGACCTTGTCAAGCTACTGCTATCACTGACAGCACCAGTTGAGAAGCAGACAGTCATGGAGGAGTTTGCTGACGTTTTCAAAGGAATCGGACTATTCCCAGGTGAATGCACTATTCACCTTGACCCAGCAGCAACCCCTGTGGTTTGCCCACTGAGAAGGATACCCCTTGCTCTACATAGTCACCTGAAGGAGGAGCTGCAGAGCATGGACAATACAGAAATCATCGTCCGGGAAACAGAACCGACAGAACCACAATCATTCACCGTCCAGACAAAGACATTCCTGTCACAGACACGCTCTCCAGAAAGTCTCTTAGCTACCAGGACAGCAGCCTCAGTGAAGGCATGGATGTGCAGGTGCACATGGTGTACAACAGCTTACCTGTGAGTGACTCAAAACTGAAGGAGATCCGAGCAGGAACAGAGAAAGATGCACAACTCACACTGCTGAGCAAAGTCATACATGAAGGATGGCCTGAGGAAAGGAGGAAGTGGCCTCAGAGCATATCTGAATTCTGGAACCACAGAGATGAACTGCTACAAATCAACAGAATCATCTTCAAAGGGGAGAAAATCATCATCCCTACCAGTCTCAGAGAAGAGATGTTGACAAAAATTCATGCTGGACATATGGGCATGGAAAAATGCAAACAAAGAGCACGTGACATTATGTTTTGGCACGGAATGTGCAAACACATTGAGGACATTGTCGGAAAATGTTCCATTTGTCTAGCACGCCGCCCATCAAATGTCAACGAGCCCATGATACCTCACCGTATCCCAGACAGGCCCTGGCAAGTCGTCGGCTGCAAGCAAGTGCATGCAAAACGTGTACAGAGACAGCAACACCAAAGGAGATACTATGACAGGTCAGCTAGACTACAGTCGCTGCTGCACAATGGAGAATCCGTCAGAATCCAGGAGCATGGCTACTGGAAGCCTGCAGTCGTCATCCAGCCAGCTGACACTGAGCGATCGTATCACGTCCGCACCCCAGAAGGACAGGTGTACCGCCGCAATCGCAGGCATCTCCTGAACACCAAGGAACAACACCGTCATTCTGACGAGAGGTCGTGCCTAGAGTTATCCTTGACTTGTGAACTGTCAAAGGGTGTAGGCGGATCGCTGCCCTAAAAAAATAACTGTACATCGTTATTGAAATGTTGAGATGTTTTCAGTGCTAGTTAAATGTTGAGTTTACTTATATGTTGATGCTACTGAGAACATTATGTAGAAGAAAGGTTCAAAAGTAATGCATAACATTTTTCTTTTAAAAGAAAGGGGATGTAGCATTTGCATACTGAATTATCATTGGCCCGCAGGCATCTGTAAGGAATACCGATTGTATTCACATGTGATCACATGCTGAGTTGTCATTGGCCTGCAGGCATCTGTAAGGACGGCTATTCTTTAGAAGACCCAGGGGGTCCTGACTCCATCTTGTCCACATGGTGCTGTACTGCTGTGAGTCAGAACAAACCTGATGCTTCATTAAAATAGTTTAAACTGTACTACTCCATTGTCCTGCAATTGATTATTTTTGTACAAAGTGTGCAAAACAAGACAAGGTGTGAGAGAGAGGAGGGGAGTGAGAGAGAGAGCAGGGGAGAAGGAGAGTGGGGGAAGGGGAGAATGAGAGAAGGGAGGGGAGAGGGAGAAAGGGAAGGGGAGCGGGAGAGAGGGAGGAGGAGAAGGAGAGAGAGGAGGGGGAATGAGAGAGGCAGAAGGGAAGAGAGGGGAAGTGGAGAAGGAAAAAAAGGGAAGGGGAAGAGAGCGAGGACGTGAAAGTGAAGGGGAGAGGGAGAGGAGGAGAGAGAGGGAGAGGGAGAGGAGGAGAGAGAGGAGGGGGAAGGAGAGAGGGGGAAGGGGAGCAGAGAGGGAAGGAGAGAAGAAGAGAGGGCAGGGAGAAGGAGAGAGGGATAGTGTGAATGAGAATGGGGAAAGGGAGGAGGAGAGAGGGGAAAGGAGGGGAGAAGGAGAAAGAGAAGGGGCGAAGGAGAGAGGGAAGGGGAGAAGGGAACTGGAGAAGGAGAGATGAGGGTGAAGGAGAGAGGGAAGGGGAGAAGGAAGAGGAGGGAGAAGGAGAGAGGGATAGGGTGAATGAGAGTGGGGAAAGGGAGAAGGAGAGAGGGGAAAGGAGGGGAGAAGGAGAGAGGGAAAGGGCAAAGGAGAGAGGGAAGGGGAGAAAGAGAGAGGGAAGGGGAGAAGGAAGGGGAGAAGGAGAGAGAGAAGGGGCGAAGGAGAGAGGATGGGGAGAAGGAGAGAGGGGAAGGGGAGAAAGAGAGAGGGGAAGAAGAGGACTATTTGCGATGGATGTCTGTGCCGCTCGGCGGTAGATCGTCCTACTCTCCCAGGCTCGGCACTTCGACTCGGTAGGGCTTCACCGCACCTCTCTGCCGGGTTTCCTGTCGGCAGTGCACGTAGATGTTGATGGGACGGACGTAAGCCAAGTCGGAGGGGTTTAAACCCACAACCTTCTGACTCAGAAGCGAGGGTGCTGCCCATTGAGCAACGACTAAAATTGAAAGGCACTGGAGTCGGAGCAGAGCCCTGACCCGAGGCACTGTACCCCGGTGTGAATCAGCGCCGCCCCCTAACTGGACACAAGAGGAAGGCCGTCGGATTAACAACATTTAATCCCGCACGGCAAAACGGGCTGGAAATTGATTTGCTATAAAACCAATTTACATGTTTAGAAGATATTAAAAATACAGAGCTGCACTGAACACGGGCCTATTGGGTTGGATTTTGAGGTCAGCGGTGAATTGACGGCGCTCGCCACTGTCCTCGAAGAAAGCTGCCCACAAACCTTTAGCGGGCTGCGTGTCATCGGTTCCTGACGCTAATTTCATGTTGGCACCATCGACATGGCGTCCAGCAACAGTGACGTCATCAAGCAAGCTGAGCAGCCAAGCACATTGAAGAATTCTCACAGACAGCAAACCAGGAAGTAAAAAGCAGATGTAAGCATTCACCGTTTAATACTTTTACAGAAAGCGAAGTGAAGATTGGGGACATACACATGGGATTAAGGCAGAAGCGGAAACATCATGGAGAAACTCTAACAAAATATAGAACTTCTTTTTATTATTTTATAAATCTGCAGAATTTTCATCATGGAATGGAGGGGATGACACTCCACACTTATAAAATTCGTTTTACAGGGCCAGAGAGGTTTTTCAGCAGTAATTATGACTTAGTACGCTGCTAAAAAACCTAATTACACCTCATTCAGCAAGGTGCAACTTTTGCAAGAATTTTTACAGCGAGAATATGGCGTTAAAAGTGGAATTCACGTCAATTCAGTGATTTCTAAGCGATTTTTATCGGCAAGGAACTCAACAGCACACCCTGTGGAAGAGCAGGGTATCACTGCCAGCAAGCTCTGGATTTCACCGTTTAACAGGGAAATTGCGGACACCAGAGGCTGCGGTCAGTTTAATGCGGGAATGATGGCGAGTGCCAAGAGATTGGTCGTCACGGCAATGGCAAATTCCAGACCGTTAGAAAGTGGGTCGCCCTCTGTACCTATACGAAAACGGTCACCCGATGTACAGATTCCTTCACCGATTGAAGCTGGTTCCTTCCCTCGGGACTGAACTGATTTCTCCACAACCTGAAAGTGTGTAAATTAAACAGAAACTCAAAGGTGCTGCTCATTAACAGGAGCAAAAGAACAGGAGGAGGCCCATTCAGCCCCTCGAGCCTGTTACACAGGAACAGGAGGAGGCCATTCAGCCCCTCGAGCCTGTTACACAAGAACAGGAGGAGGCCATTCAGCCCCTCGAGCCTGTTACACAAGAACAGGAGGAGGCCATTCAGCCCCTCGAGCCTGTTACACAGGAACAGGAGGAGGCCATTCAACCCCATCGACCCTGTTACACAGGAACAGGAGGAGGCCATTCAGCCCCATCGAACCTGTTACACAGGAACAGGAGGAGGCCATTCAGCCCCATCGAACCTGTTACACAGGAACAGGAGGAGGCCATTCAGCCCCATCGAACCTGTTACACAGGAACAGGAGGAGGTCCATTCAGCCCCATCGAGCGTGTTACACAGGAACAGGAGGAGGCCATTCAGCCCCATCGAGCATGTTACACAGGAACAGGAGGAGGCAATTCAGCCCCATCGACCCTGTTACACAGGAACAGGAGGAGGCCATTCAGCCCCATCGATCCTGTTACATAGGAACAGGAGGAGGCCATTCAGCCCCTCGAGTCTGTTAAACAGGAACAGGAGGAGGCCCATTCAGCCCCTCGAGCCTGTTACACAGGAACAGGAGGAGGCCATTCAGCCCCTCAAGACTGTTACACAGGAACAGGAGGAGGCTTATTCAGCTCCTTGAGACTGTTACACAGGATCAGGAGGTGATTCAGCCCCTCGAGACTGTTACACAGGAACAGGAGGAGGCCCATTCAGCCCCTCGCCGTATGTTACATAGGAACATGAGGAGGTCATTCAGCAACTCGAACCTGTTACATAGGAACAGGAGGAGGCCATTCAGCAACTCGAACCTGTTACACAGGAACAGGAGGAGGCCATTCATCCCCTCGAGCCTGTTACATAGGAACAGGAGGAGGCTATTCAGCCCCTCCTGCCTGTTACACAGTAACAGGAGGAGACCATTCAGCCCCTCGACCCTGTTACACATGAACAGGAGGAGGCCCATTCAGCCCCTCGAGCCTTTTATATTGGAATAGGAGGAGGCCATTCAGCCCCTCGAGCCTGTTACATAGGAACAGTAAGAGGCCATTCAGCCCCTCGAGCCTGTTACATAGGAACAGGAAGAGACCATTCAGACCCTCGAGGCTGTTACACAGGAACAGGAGGCGACCCATTCAGCTCCTCAAGGCAGACCAATTAAATACATACTTTGGTTCTGTATTCACAAAGGAGGACACAAATAACCTCCCAGAGATGTCGGGGAACATAGAGTCCAATGAGAGGGAGGAACTGAAAGAAATCAGTATTTGTAGGGAAACGGTGTTCGGGAAATTGATGGGATTGAAGGCCGATAAATCCCCAGGGCCTGATAATCTACACCCAAATACTTAAGGAAGTGGCCCTAGAAATAGTAGATGCATTGCTGGTCATCTTCCAAAATTCAATAGACTCTGGAACAGTACCCATGGATTGGAGGGTAGCTAATGTTACCGCACTGTTCAAAAAAGGTGGTAGAGAGAAAACGAGGAATTATAGATCGGTAAGCCTGACATCGGTAGTGGGGAAAATGCTAGAGTCCATTACAAAAGATGTAATAGCAGAGCACTTGGAAAACAGTGACAGGATCAGACAAAGTCAACATGGATTTACAAAAGGGAAATCGTGCTTGACTAATCTACTGGAATTTTTTGAGGATGTAACTGGTGAAATAGATAAGGGAGAACCAGTGGATGTGGTGTATTTGGACTTTCAGAAGGCTTTCGATAAGGTCCCGCATAAGAGATTAGCATGTAAAGTTAAGGCACATGGGATTGGGGGCAAGGTATTGACTTTGATAGAGAACTGGTTGGCAGACAGAAAGCAAAGAGTTGGAATAAACGGGTCTTTTTCCGAGTGGCAGGCAGTGACTAGTGGGGTACCACAGGGATCAGTCCTAGGACCGCAGCTATTCACAATATATATTAATGATCTAGATGAGGGAACTAGATGTAATATCTCCAAGTTTGCAGATGACACAAAGCTGGGTGGGCATGTGTGCTGTGAGGAGGATGCCGAGAAACTCCAGTATGATTTGGACAGGTTGGGTGATTGGGCAGAAGCATGGCAGATGCAATATTACGTGGATAAATGCGAGGTTATCCACTTTGGTGTCAAAAACAGGAAGGCAGATTATTATCTGAATGGCAATAGATTGGGAGAAGGGGAAGTGCAACGAGACCTGGGTGTCCTTGTGCACCAGTCGCTGAAGGTGCAGCATGCAGGTGCAGCAGGCGGTTAAGAAGACAAATGGTATGTTGTCCTTCGTAGTGAGAGGATTCGCGTACAGGAACAAGGATGTCTTGCTGCAGTTGTACAGGGCCTTGGTGAGACCACATCTTGAGTATTGTGTGCAGTTTTGGTCGCCTTATCTGAGGAAGGATGTTCTTGCTATGGAAGGAGTGCAGCGAAGATTCACCAGACTGATACCTGGGATGGCAGCAATGATGTATGAGGAGAGATTGGGTCGATTGGGCTAATACTAGCTGGAGTTTAGAAGAATGAGAGGGGATCTAATTGAAACGTAAAATTCTAACAGGACTAGACAGAATAGATGCAGGAAGGATGTTCCCGATGGCCGGGGAGTCCAGAACCAGTGGTCACAGTCTAAGGATAAGGGGTAAGCCATTTAGGGCTGAGATGAGAAGGAATTTCTTCACCCAGAGAATGGTGAACTTGTGGAATTCGCTACCACAGAAGGCAGTAGAGGCCAATTCATTAAATATATTCAAGAAGGAGTTAGCTATGTTTCTTAAGGCTAAAGGTATCAAGGGATATGGAGAGAAGGCAGGGACAGGGTACTGAATTTTGATGATCAGCCATGATCTCATTGAATGGCGGAGCAGGCTCGAGGGGCCGAATGGCCTACTCCTGCTCCTATCTTCTATGTTTCTATGTTACAGAGGAACAGGAGGAGGCCCATTCAGCCCCTCGAGCCTGTTACACAGGAACAGGAGGAGGCCATTCAGCCCCTCAAGACTGTTGCACAGGAACAGGAGGAGGCCCATTCAGCTCCTTGAGGCTGTTACACAGGATCAGGAGGTGATTCAGCCCCTCGAGACTGTTACACAGGAACAGGAGGAGGGAGGCCCATTCAGCCCCTCGCCGTATGTTACATAGGAACATGAGGAGGTCATTCAGCAACTCGAACCTGTTACATAGGAACAGGAGGAGGCCATTCAGCAAATCGAACCTGTTACACAGGAACAGGAGGAGGCCGTTCAGCCCCTCAAGCCTGTTACAGAGGAACAGGATGAGGCCATTCAGCCCCTCAAGCCTGTTGCACAAGAAGAGGAGGAGGCGATTCAGCCCCTTGAGCCGGTTACACAGGAACAGGAGGAGGCCCTTCAGCCCCTCGAGCCTGTTACACAGGAAAAGGAGGAGGCCATTCAGCCCCTCAAGCCTGTTACACAGGAACAGGAGGAGGCCTTTCTGCCCCTTGAGCCTCTTACACAGGGACAGGAGGAGGCCCATTCAGCCCCTCGAGCCTGTTACACAGGAACAGGAGGAGGCCATTCAGCCCCTCAAGACTGTTGCACAGGAACAGGAGGAGGCCCATTCAGCTCCTCGAGAGTGTTACACAGGATCAGGAGGTGATTCAGCCCCTCGAGACTATTGCACAGGAACAGGAGGAGGCCCATTCAGCCCCTCGCCGTATGTTACATAGGAACATGAGGAGGTCATTCAACAACTCGAACCTGTTACATAGGAACAGGAGGAGGCCATTCAGCAAATCGAACCTGTTACACAGGAACAGGAGGAGGCCGTTCAGCCCCTCAAGCCTGTCACAGAGGAACAGGATGAGGCCATTCAGCCCCTCAAGCCTGTTGCACAAGAAGAGGAGGAGGCAATTCAGCCCCTTGAGCCGGTTACACAGGAACAGGAGGAGGCCCATCAGCCCCTCGAGGCTGTTACACAGGAACAGGAGGAGGCCCTTCAGCCCCTCGAGCCTGTTACACAGGAAAAGGAGGAGGCCATTCAGCCCCTCAAGCCTGTTACACAGGAACAGGAGGAGGCCTTTCTGCCCCTCGAGCCTCTTACACAGGGACAGGAGGAGGCCCATTCAGCCCCTCGAGCCTGTTACACAGGATCAGGAGGTGATTCAGCCCCTCGAGACTGTTGCACAGGAACAGGAGGAGGCCCATTCAGCCCCTCGCCGTATGTTACATAGGAACATGAGGAGGTCATGCAACAACTCGAACCTGTTACATAGGAACAGGAGGAGGCCATTCAGCAAATCGAACCTGTTACACAGGAACAGGAGGAGGCCGTTCAGCCCCTCAAGCCTGTCACAGAGGAACAGGATGAGGCCATTCAGCCCCTCAAGCCTGTTGCACAAGAAGAGGAGGAGGCGATTCAGCCCCTTGAGCCGGTTACACAGGAACAGGAGGAGGCCCATCAGCCCCTCGAGGCTGTTACACAGGAACAGAAGGAGGCCCATCAGCCCCTTGAAGCTTTTACACAGGAAAAGGAGGAGGCCATTCAGCCCATCAAGCCTGTTACACAGGAACAGGAGGAGGCCTTTCTGCCCCTCGAGCCTCTTACACAGGGACAGGAGGAGGCCCATTCAGCCCCTCGAGCCTGTTACAAAGAAACAGGAGGAAGCCATTCAGCCCCTCGAGCCTGTTACACAGGAACAGGAGGAGGCCATTCAGCCCCTCGAGCCTGTTACACAGGAACAGGAGGAGTCCCATTCAGCCCCTTCGAGCCTGTTACATTGGAACAGGAGGAGGCTATTCAGCCCCTCATGCCTGTTACAAAGGAACAGGAGGAGGCCAGTCAGGCCCTCGAGTCTGTTACACAGTAACAGGAGGTGGCCACACAGCCCCTCAAGCCTGTTACATAGGAACAGGAGGTGGCCATTCTGCCCCTCGAGCCTGTTACATAGGAACAGGAAGAGGGCATTCAGCCCCTTGAGCCTGTTACATAGGAACAGGAGGAGGCCATTCAGCCCCTCCTGCCTGTTACACAGTAACAGGAGGAGACCATTCTGCCCCTCGAGCCTGTTACACAGGAACAGGAGGAGGCCATTCAGCCCCTCGTGCCTGTTACACATTAAAAGGAGGAGGCCATTCAGCCCTTCAAGCCTATTACATAGGAACAGGAGGAGGCCCATTCAGCCCTTCAAGCCTGTTACATAGGAACAGGAGGAGGCCATTCAGCCCTTTGAGCCTGTTACATAGTAACAGGAGGAGACCATTCAGCCCCTCAAGCCTGTTACATAGGAACAGGAGGAGGCCATTCAGCTCCTTGAGACTGTTACACAGGAACAGGAGGAGGCCCATTCAACCCCTCGAGGCTATTACACAGGAACAGGAAGATTCCCATTCAGCTCCTCAAGCCTGTTACATAGGAACAGAACGAGGCCATTCTGTCCCTCGAGCCTTTTATACAGGAACAGGAGGAGATCATTCAGCCCCTCAAGCCTGTTACATAGGAACAGGAAGAGGCCATTCTGTCCCTCGAGCCTGTTGCATAGGAAAAGGAGGAGGCCATTGAGCCCCTCGAGCCCGTGAAACCAGAGTTGTGTATAACTAACATGAATGAGGCTGTACTCACCAGATGTACCTTAGACTGGTGCAGCTCTTTGCGAGACGGTGGAAGGCGGGGATCGACCGGTCGGTAAATGAGTTCCTGTTGAGGTACAGTGCTCTCAGTGACCGATTTGTACTGAGGGCGGAGGCCAGTTCCTCAGCACAGGCATCTCGGAGACCGTTCTCATCCAGCCTGTGAACCAATTAACGCAAGACCACGAGTGACACAGAGTCGAGATCAAAACACAGCCCAGATCGCCCATCCACCACCTCAACCATTCACTCCCTCCACCACCGGCGCACCGTGGCTGCAGTGCGCACCATCTACACGATGCACTGCAGCAACTCGCCAAGGCTTCTTCGGCAGCACCTCCCAAACCCGCGACCTCTTCCACCTGGAAGGACAATGGCAGCAGGCACATGGGAACACCACCACTTCCAAGTTCCAGTTACCAAGCGGTCAAGTTGTCAAGTGGCCAATTTATCAAATGGTCGACTGTTCAAGTGGTCAAGTTATCAAGTCGTCATGTTATCAAGTCGTAAATTGACCAAGTGGTCAAGCGGTCAAGGGCAGTGGTCCAGAGCTGAAGCTGGATCATCAAGACCCCCTTTGAGGTAACACCAATCAGATCACATGTCAGAGCAGGGGCGGTCAAGTTATCAAGTGGTCAAATGACCAGGTTATAAATTGGTCAAGTTATTAAATGATTAAGTGACAAATTAGAAAAGTTATCAAGTGGTCAAGTGACAATGTTATCAAGTGGTCAAGTGGTCAAGTTATTAGGTGGCCAAGTTATCAGCTAATCAAGCTATCAAGTGGCCAAGTGGTCAAGCTATCAATTGATCAAGTGGTCAAGTGACCAAGTGGACAACTGGTCAAGTGGTCAAGTGGCCAAGTGTTCAAGCTATCAAGTAGTCAAGCTATCAAGTGGTCACATGGTCAAGCTATCAAGTGGTCAAGTGAACAAATGGCCAAGTGGTCAAGCTCTCAAGTGATCAAGTGGTGAAGTGTCGAAGTGGTCAAGTTATTAAGTGGTGAAGTGGTCAATTGTTCAAGTAACCAAGTGGTCAAGCTAACAAGTGGTCAAGTGTTCAAGTAATCAAGTTATCAAGTGGTCAAGTTATCAAGTGGCCAAGTGGTCAAGTGACCAAGCGGCCAAATGGTCAAGCTATCAAGTGTCCAAGTGTCCAAGCTAACAAGTGGTCATGTGGCCAAGTGACCAAGTGGCCAAGTGATCAGGAGATCCAGCTATCAAGTGGACAAGTGGTCAAGCTATTAAGTGGCCAAGTGGTCAAGTGTCCAATGGCCATGTTATCAAGTGGTCAAGTGGCCAAGAGGTGAAGAGGTCAAGTGCACAAGTGGTCAAGTTATCAAGTGTACAAGTTATCAAGTGACCAAGTGGCCAAGTGTTCAAGCTATCAAGTGTCCAAGTGGTCAAGTGCCCAAGCTATCAAGTGGTCATGTGGTCTAGTGATCATGTGGTCAAGTGACCAAGTGGCTATGTTATCAAGTGACCAAGAGGTCAAGTGGTCAAGTGGCAAGTTGTCAGGTGTTCAAATGTCCAAGTGGCCATGTTATCAAGTGGTCAAGTGGCCAAGAGGTCAAGTGGTCAAGTGGCAAGTGGTCAAGTTATCAAGTGGTCAAGGGTTCAATTGGCCAAGTTATCAAGAGGTCAAGTGGTCAAGAGGTCAAGATGTCAAGTGTACAAGTGGTAAAGTTATCAAGTGGTCAAGTGTCCAAGTAATCAAGTGGTCATGTGGTCAAGTGACCAAGTGGCTAATTGATCAAGAGATCAAGCTATCAAGTGGCCAAGTGGTCAAGCTATCAAGTGGTCAAGTGGCCAAGTATTCAAGTGGTCAAGCTATAAAGTGACCAAGTGGTCAAGTGACCAAGTGGTCAAGTGGTCAAGCTATCAAGTGGTCCAGTGTCCATTCAGTCAAGTTATCAAGTGGTCAAGTTATCAAGTGGCCAAGTGGTCAAGTGACCAAGTTATCAAGTGGTCAAGCTATCAAGTGGCCCAACGGCCAAGTGTCCAAGTGGCCATGTTATCAATGGTCCAGTGGCCAAGAGGTCAAGTGGTCACGTGGCAAATGGTCAAGTTATCAAATTTCCAAGTGGTAAATTTATCAAGTGGTCCAGTATTCAAGTGTTCAAGTGGTCAAATTATCAATTGGACATGTGGTCACAAGGTCAAGAGGTCAAGTGCCAAGTGGTCAAGTTATCAAGTTTCCAAGTGGTCAAGTGGTCAAGTGGTCAAGTTATCAATTTTCCAAGTGGTCAAGTTATCAAGTTACCAAGTGGCCAAGTTATCAAGTGGTCAAGTTATCAAGTGGCCAAGTGGTCAAGTGACCAAGTTATCAAGTGGTCAAGTTCTCAAGTGGCCCAATGGCCAAGTGTCCAAGTGGCCATGTTATCAATGGTCCAGTGGCCAAGAGGGCAAGTGGTCACGTGGCAAGTGCTCAAGTTATCAAATTTCCAAGTGGTCAAGTGGTCTAGTTATTAAGTTTCCAAGTGGCCAAGTTATCAAGTGGTCAAGAGGTCAAGTGCCAAGTGGTCAAGTTATCAATTTCCAAGTGGTCAAGTGTTCAATTGGCCAAGTTATCAAGTGGTCAAGAGGTCAAGTGTCCAAGTGGTCAAGTTATCAAGTAGTCAAGTTTCCAAGTAATCAAGTGGTCATGTGGTCAAGTGACCAAGTGGCCAATTGATCAAGAGATTAAGCTATCAAGTGGTCAAGCTATCAAGTGGTCAAGTGGCCAAGTAGTCAAGTGGTCAAGCTATCAAGTGGTCAAGTGGTCAAGTGTCCAAGTGGTCAAGTTATCAAGTGGACAAGTGGTCAAGTGACCAAGTTATCAAGTGGTCAAGCTATCAAGTGGCCCAATGGCCAAGTGTCCAAGTGGCCATGTTATCAATGGTCCAGTGGCCAAGAGGTCAAGTGGTCAAGTGGCAAGTGGTCAAGTTATCAAGTTATCAAGTGGTAAATTTATCAAGTGGTCAAGTGTTCAAGTGGTCAAGTTATCAATTGGTCAAGTGGTCACAAGGTCAAGAGGTCAAGTGCCAAGTGGTCAAGTTATCAAATTTCCAAGTGGTCAAGTGGTCAAGTTATTAAGTTTCCAAGTGGCCAAGTTATCAAGTGGTCAAGAGGTCAAGTGCCAAGTGGTCAAGTTATCAATTTCCAAGTGGTCAAGCGTTCAATTGGCCAAGTTATGAAGTGGTCAAGTGGTCAAGAGGTCAAGAGGTCAAGTGTCCAAGTGGTCAAGTTATCAAGTAGTCAAGTGTCCAAGTAATCAAGTGGTCATGTGGTCAAGTGACCAAGTGGCCAATTGATCAAGAGATCAAACTATCAAGTGGTCAAGCTATCAAGTGGTCAAGTGGCCAATTAGTCAAGTTATCAAGTCGTCAAGTTATCAAGTGGCCAAGTGGTCAAGTGACCAAGTTATCAAGTGGTCAAGTTATCAAGAGGCCCAATGGCCAAGTGTCCAAGTGGCCATTTTATCAATGGTCCAGTGGCCAAGAGGTCAAATGGTCACGTGGCAAGTGGTCAAGTTATCAAATTCCCAAGTGGTAAATTTATCATGTGGTCCAGTGTTCAAGTTTTCAAGTGGTCAAGTTATCAATTGGTCAAGAGGTCAAGAGGTCAATTGTCCAAGTGGTCAAGTTATCAAGTAGTCAAGTGTCCAAGTAATCAAGTGGTCATGTGGTCAAGTGACCAAGTGGCCAATTGATCAAGAGATCAAGCTATCAAGTGGCCAAGTGGTCAAGCTATCAAGTGGTCAAGTGGTCAAGCGTCCAAGTGGTCAAGTTATCAAGTGGTCAAGTGGCCAAGTGACCAATTGGTCAAGTGACCAAGTGGTCAAGTGATCAAGCTATCAAGTGGTCAAGTATCCAATTAGTCAAGTTATCAAGTCGTCAAGTTATCAAGTGGCCAAGTGGTCAAGTGACCAAGTTATCAAGTGGTCAAGTGGTCAAGAGGTCAAGAGGTCAAGAGGTCAAGTGGTAAAGTTATCAAGTGGTCAAGTGTCCAAGTAATCAAGTGGTCATGTGGTCAAGTGACCAAGTGGCTAATTGATCAAGAGATCAAGCTATCAAGTGGCCAAGTGGTCAAGCTATCAAGTGGTCAAGTGGCCAAGTAGTCAAGTGGTCAAGCTATCAAGTGGTCAAGTGGTCAAGTGTCCAATTGGTCAAGTTATCAAGTGGTCAAGTGGTCAAGTGATCAAATGGTCAAGTGACCAAGTGGTCAAGCTATCAAGTGGTCAAGTGTCCAATTAGTCAAGTTATCAAGTGGTCAAGTGACCAAGTGACCATGTTATCAATGGTCCAGTGGCCAAGAAGTCAAGTGGTCAAGTCGCAAGTGGTCAAGTTATCAAATTTCCAAGTGGTAAATTTATCAAGTGGTCCAGTGTTCAAGTGGCCAAGTTATCAATTGGTCAAGTGGTCACGAGGTCAAGAGGTCAAGTGCCAAGTGGTCAAGTTATCAAATTTCCAAGTGGTCAAGTGGTCAAGTTATCAAGAGATCAAGTGGCCAAGTGTTCAAGCTATCAAGTGTCCAAGTTGCCAAGTGTACAAGCTATCAAGTGGTCATGTGGTCTAGTGATCATGTGGTCAAGTCACCAAGTGGCCATGTTATCAAGTGGTCAAGTGGCCAAGAGTTCAAGTGGTCAAGTGGCAAGTGGTCAGTTGTTCAAATGTCCAATTGGCCATGTTATCAAGTAGTCAAGTGGCCAAGAGGTCAAGTGGTCAAGTTATCAAGTTGTCAAGGGTTCAATTGGCCAAGTTATCAAGTGGTCAAGTGGTCAAGAGGTCAAGAGGTTAAGTGTCCAAGTGGTCAAATTATCAAGTGGTCAACTGTCCAAGTAATCAAGTGGTCATGTGGTCAAGTGACCAAGTGGCTAATTGATCAAGAGATCAAGCTATCAAGTGGCCAAGTGGTCAAGCTATCAAGTGGTCAAGTGGTCAAGTATTCAAGTGGTCAAGCTATAAAGTGGTCAAGTGGTCAAGTGTCCAAGTGGTCAAGTTATCAAGTGGTCAAGTGGTCAAGTGACCAAGTGGTCAAGCTATCAAGTGGTCCAGTGTCCATTCAGTCAAGTTATCAAGTGGTCAAGTTATCAAGTGGCCAAGATATCAAGTGGCCCAATGGCTAAGTGTCCAAGTGGCCATGTTATCAATGGTCCAGTGGCCAAGAGGTCAAGTGGTCACGTGGCAAGTGGTCAAGTTATCAAATTTCCAAGTGGTAAGTTTATCAAGTGGTCCAGTGTTCAAGTGTTCAATTGGTCAAGTTATCAATTGGTCAAGTGGTCACAAGGTCAAGAGGTCAAGTGCCAAGTGGTCAAGTTATCAAGTTTCCAAGTGGTCAAGTGGTCAAGTTATCAATTTTCCAAGTGGTCAAGTGGTCAAGTTATCAAGTTACCAAGTGGCCAAGTTATCAAGCGGCCAAGAGGTCAAGTGCCAAGTGGTCAAGTTATCAAATTTCTAAGTGGTCAAGTTATGAAGTGGTCAAGAGTTCAATGGCCAAGTTATCAAGTTATCAAGTTTCCAAGTGGTCAAGTTATCAAGTGGTCAAGGGTTCAATGGTCAAGTTATCAAGTTTCCAAGTGGTCAAGTTATCAAGTGGTCAAGTGGTCAAGTTATCAAGTGGCCAAGGGTTCAATGACCATGTTATCAAGTTATCAAGTTTCCAAGTGGTCAAGTGGTGAAGTTTTCAAGTTTCCAACAAATTGGCGAATCAGCAGCACCCATTTACAGCCCGTCCCACTGTCTTTCCCACTGAAAATAGAAGGAAAGAAAGAAAGATTTGTATTTCTATAGCACCTTTCACAACCTTAGGATGTCCCAAAGCGCTTTACAGCCAATTAAGTACTTTTGAAGTGTAGTCACTGTGGTAATGTAGGAAACGCGGCAGCCAATTTGTGCACAGCAAGATCCCACACACAGCAATGAGATAATGCCCGGACAATCTGAGGTTTTTTGATTGAGGGATCAATATTGGGCCAGGACACCGGGGAGAACTCTCCCCCCCCACCCCCCTGCTCTACTTCATAATAGTGGCCAGGGAATCTTTTAACGCCCACCCGAGAGGGCAGACGGGGGGGCCTCGGGTTTAAACGTCTCACCCTGAAATGGCATCAACCAATTTGCGCACAGCAAGCTCACACAATGAGATAAATGGCCAGGCCCTCCATTGCAGGCCTGGTTCGAGGGATATATATGTTGGCACCAGGACACCGGGGAGAACCTCCCCTTTAACCGCCTCCAACAAGGCAGCAAACTATCCCTTGACGCAAAGTGTTGGCCTCCTTACCTAGGGGTGGATATACTTGCCCTGGAGACGCTGCAACCAAAGTTCATGAGATTGATTCCTGGGATGAGAGGGTTGTCCTATGATGTGAGGATGAGTAGATTGGGTCTATACACTCTGGAGTTTAGAAGAATGAGAGGTGATCTCATTGAAACATATAAGATTCTAAGAGGGCTCGACAGGGTTAGATGCTGAGAGGCTGTTTCTTATGACTGGAGAGTCTAGAACTAAGGGGCATAGTCTCAGGTTAAGCATCGGCCATTTAGGTCTGAGAGGAGGAGAAAATTCTTCTCTCAGAGGGTGATGAATCTTTGGAATTTTCTACCCCAGAGGGCTCTATAAGTCATTGAGTATATTCAAGACAGAGACCAATAGACTTTTGGACTGTTGGGAAATCAAAGGATATGGCGATCGGGTGCGAAAGTGGAGATGAGGTAGAAGATCAGCCATGATCTCAATGAATGGCGGAGCGGGCTCAAGGGGCCGCACGGCCGACTCCTGCTCCTATTCTTATGTCCTTATGTTCTTACTCCAGTTTCTGTATTCGACAGGTGGGTCTCTTCAGGGCTGTAGACAGTCTCTGCACTCCGGGGAGTCCCAGTCGGTTGTAATTCAGATTCAGCTCTCTCAGGGACCGGTTGGTGTTGAGTGCGCGCATCAATTCCAGGGTGCACAGGCCTGTGAGCCTGTTACTGCCCAGCCTGTGGGAACCAGAAGGACACACAGTGTATCAAGCAGAGTTAATGAGGCGGTAATTAAAGCGTACGGGATACTTGGCTTTGTAAATAGGGGCATTGAATGCAAAAACAAGAAAGTCAGGATAAACCTTTCCAAATTGCTGGGTTTGGCCTCAGCTGGAGTATTCCATCAGGAAGGATGTCAAGGCCTTGGAGAGGGTGCAGAGCAGATTGACCAGAATGGCACCAGGAATGAGAGACTTCAGTTAAGTGGAGAGACTGGAGAAGCTGGGGTTGTTCTCCTTGGAGCAGAGCAGGTTAAGGGGAGATTGACCAGAATGGCGACATGGGTTAGGCACTTCAGTTACATGGAGAGACTGGAGAAGCTGGGATTGTTCTCCTTAGAGCAGAGAAGGTTAAGGGGAGATTGACCAGAATGGTTCCAGGGATGAGGGACTTCAGTTACGTGGAGAGACTGGAGAAGTTGGGATTGTTCTCCTTAGAGCAGAGAAGGTTAAGGGGAGATTGACCAGAATGGTTCCAGGGATGAGGGACTTCAGTCACGTGGAGAGACTGGAAAAGCTGGGATTGTTCTCCTTAGAGCAGTGAAGGTTAAGGGGAGATTGACTAGAATGGTACTGGGGATGAGGGACTTCAGTTACGTGGAGAGATTGGAGAAGCTGGGGTTGTTCTCCTTGGAGCAGAGCAGGTTAAGGGGAGATTGACCAGAATGGCATCAGGGGTGAGGGACTTCAGTTACATGGAGAGACTGGAGAAGCTGGGATTGTTCTCCTTAGAGCAGAAAAGGTTAAGGGGAGATTGACCAGGATGGTTCCAGGGATGAGGGACTTCAGTCACGTGGAGAGACTGGAGAAGCTGGGATTGTTCTCCTTAGAGCAGAGAAGGTTAAGGAGAGATTGACCAGAATGGTACCAGGGATGAGGGACTTCAGTCACGTGGAGAGACTGGAGAAGTTGGGATTGTTCTCCTTAGTGCAGAGAAGGTTAAGGGGAGATTGACCAGAATGGTACCAGGGATGAGGGACTTCAGTCACGTGGAGAGACTGGAGAAGTTGGGATTGTTCTCCTTAGAGCAGGGAAGGTTAAGGGAAGACCAAATAGAGGTATTCAAAATTATGAGCAGTTTTGATGGAGCTAGTAGGGAGAAACTGTTTCCACTGGCAAGTGGGTCAGTAACCAAAGGTCACAGATTAAAAATAATTGGTAAAAGAACGAGAGGGTTGATGAGGAGAACTTGCTTCACACAGAGAGGGTTTGTTAAGATCTGAACGCACTACCTGAAAGGGAATCAGATTCCCATAGATACTTTCAAAAGGCAATGGCCATGTGTTTGAAGAGGACTCACTTGTCGGGCTATGGGGAAAGGGCTGGGGTGTGGAACTAAATGGGACAGCTCTTTCAAATAGCCGCCACAGGAATGATGGGCCGAATGGCCTCCTTCTGCCCTATAAGTTTCTATGATTCTAGGTGCTAGCGCCATTAATCAGCTTAAATCAGAGATCAATAGGTTTTTGTTAGTCAAGTGTATTAAGGGAGAAGGAGCCAAGGCGAATGGATTGGAGTTAGGATACAGATCAGTCAAGATCTCATTGAATGGTGGAAGAGGGTGGAGAGGCTGAAGGGCCTCCTTCCTTTCCTTTTCCAACCCCTCAGATAATGAAGCAGTCAGCGCCTGCTTGCAGCAAGACCTGGACGACATTCAGGCTTGGGCTGATAAGCATCAGGTAACATTCGTGTCACACAAGTGCCAGGCAATGACTATCTCCAACAAGAGAGTCTAACCACGTCCCCTTGACGTTCAACGGCATTACCATCACTGAATCCCCCACCATCACCATCCTGGGGGTCACCATTGACCAGAAACTTAACTGGACCAGCCACATAAATACTGTGTCTACAAGAGCAGGTCAGAGGCTGGGTATTCTGCAGCGAGTGACTCAACTCCTGACTCCCCAAAGCCTTTCCACCATCTACAAGGTGCAAGTCAGGAGTGTGATGGAATACTCTCCACTTGCCTGGATGAGTGCAGCTCCAACAACACGCAAGAAGCTCAACACCATCCAGGACAAAGCAGCCCGCTTGACTGGCAGCCCATCCACCACCTTAAACATTCACTCTCTCCACCACCGGCGCACTGTGGCTGCAGTGTGTACCATCTACAAGATGCGCTGCAGCAACTCGCCAAGTCTTCTTCGGCAGCACCTCCCAAACCCGCGACCTCTTCCACCTGGAAGGTCAAGGGCAGCAGGCGCATGGGAACACCACCACCTCCAAGTTCCCCTCCAAGTCACACGTCATCCTGACTTAGGAAATATATCGGCCGTTCCTTCATCGTCACTGGGTCAAAATCCTGGAACACCCTCCCTACCAGCACTGTGGGAGCACCTTCACCACATGGACTGCAGCAGTTCAAGAAGGAGGCTCGCCACCCCCTTCTCGAGGGCAATTAAGGATGGGCAATAAATGCTGGCCTTGCCAGCGACGCCCAGATCCCGAGAATGAATTTTTTAAACAATGTTCCCCCCTCCAACTCAGTGACTGCCACAATGGTGTCAGTAGACACACTGTTCATTTACCTGAGGGCTTGTATCTTGCAGTCTGGTTTCATTAAGGCGGCACATAGCTGCGTGACCCCTGAATCTCCCAGTTGGTTGTTGTCCAGGTCCAACGCTGTTAGTGAGCGGTTTGCACATAGAGCCCAGGCTAGCTGTCTGCAGTAGGAGTTGGTGATGCCCATGCCACACAATCTGAGTGAGAGAACACGTTACTGAGTCAAAGTCCACCAAATTGTCGTGAGCTGCGTTGGATGTTATCGCATTCAATATTTCCACCTGCGTTCATATAAGGCCTTTCAAGAACACAGCAGATCCCAAAGCGCTTAACGTCCAATGACATACTCTTCTGAAGTGTAGTCACGGTTGTAATGTAAAGAGACCCCAATTTGTGCACAGCACGATCCCGAACACCAACAATGAGATAAACAACTCGTTAATCTTGGGGTTTTTTAAGTGACGTGGATTGAGAGATGAATGTTGGGACAGGACACCGGGGAGAACGATTCTTCCAATAATTACCAAGGGAGCTTTTACATCCACCTGAGAGGGCAGTTGGTTTAACGTCTCATCCCCAAAGACGGCACCGCTGACAGTGCAATTCTCCCTCAGTACTGCCCCTCCGACAGTGCAATTCTCCCTCAGTACTGCCCCTCCGACAGTGCAGCGCAACCTCAGTACTGCCCATCTGACAGTGCGGCGTTCCCTCAGTACTGCCCCTCTGACAGTGCAGTGCTCCCTCAGTACTGTCCCTCCGACAGTGCAGCACTCCCTCAGTACTGCCCCTCCGACAGTGCAGCGTTCCCTCAGTACTGCCCCTCCGACAGTGCAGCGCTCCCTCTGTACTGCCCCTCCGACAGTGCAGCATTCCCTCGGTCCTGCCCCTCCGACAGTGCAACACTCCCTCAGTACTGCTCCCTCCGACAGTGCAGCACTCCCTCTGTATTGCCCCTCCGACAGTGCAGCGCTCCCTCAGTACTGCCCCTCCGACAGTGCAGCACTCCCTCAGCACTACCCCCTCCGACAGTGCAGCACACCCTCAGCACTGCCCCCTCCGACAGTGCAGTGCTCCCTCAGTACTGTCCCTCCAAAAGTGCAGTGCTCCCTCAGTACTGTCCCTCCGACAGTGCAGCACTCCCTCCGTATTGCCCCTCTGACAGTGCAGCACTCCCTCAGTATTGCCCCCTCTGACAGTGCGGTGCTCCCTCAGTACTGCACCTCCGACAGTGCAATGCTCCCTCAGTACTGCCCTTCCGACAAGGCGGCGCTCCCTCAGCACTGCCCCTCCGACAGTGCGGTGCTTCCTCAGTACTGCCCCTCCGACAGTGCAGTGCTCCCTCAGTACTGCCCCTCCGACAGTGCAGTGCTCCCTCAGTACTGCCCCTCCGACAGTGTAGTGCTCCCTCTGTACTGACCCTCTGACAGTGCAGCGCTCCATCAGCACTGACCCTCAGACAGTGCGGCACTCCCTCAGTACTACCCCTCCGACAGTGTAGCGCTCCCTCAGTACTGCCCCTCCGACAGTGCGACGCTCCCTCAGTACTTCCCCTCCGACAGTGTGGCACTCCCTCAGTACTACCCCTTCGACAGTGTAGCGCTCCCTCAGTACTGCCCCTCCGACAGTGCAGCGCTCCCTCAGTACTGCCCCTCCGACAGTGCAGCGCTCCCTCAGTACTGCCCCTCCGACAGTGCAGCGCTCCCTCAGTACTGCCCCTCCGACAGTGCAGCGCTCCCTCAGCACTGCCCCTCCGACAGTGCAGCGCTCCCTCAGTACTGCCTCTCTGACAGTGCGACGCTCCCTCAGTACTTCCCCTCCGACAGTGTGGCACTCCCTCAGTACTACCCCTCCGACAGTGTAGTGCTCCCTCAGTACTGCCCCTCCGACAGTGCAGCGCTCCCTCAGTACTGCCCCTCCGACAGTGTAGTGCTCCCTCAGTACTACCCCTCCGACAGTGTAGTGCTCCCTCAGTACTGCCCCTCCGACAGTGCAACACTCCCTCAGTACTGCCCCTCCGACAGTGCAGCCCTCCCTCAGTACTACCCCTCCGACAGTGCCGCGCTCTCTCAGTACTGCCCCTCCGACAGTGAGGCGCTCCCTCAGTACTGCCCCTCCGACAGTGCAGCGCTCCCTCAGTACTGCCCCTCCGACAGTGCAGCGCTCCCTCAGTACTGCCCCTCCGACAGTGCAGCGCTCCCTCAGTACTGCCCCTCCGACAGTGCAGCACTGCCTCAGTACTGCCCCCCGACAGTGCAGCGCTCCCTCAGTACTGCCCCTCCGACAGTGCAGCGCTCCCTCAGTACTGCCCCTCCGACAGTGCAGCGCTCCCTCAGTACTGCCCCTCCGACAGTGCAGCGCTCCCTCAGTACTGCCCCTCCGACAGTGCAGCGCTCCCTCAGTACTGCCCCTCCGACAGTGCAGCGCTCCCTCAGTACTGCCCCTCCGACAGTGCAGTGCTCCCTCAGTACTGCCCCTCCGACAGTGCAGCACTCCCTCAGTACTGCCCCTCCGACAGTGCAGCCCTCCCTCAGTACTGGCACTTGGCGGGGGTGTCAGCCTGGATTATGGAGAGGATGATATAGAATGGGAGGCTAGAGGGAGAGCATCGGAAACGTCAAGTGCGGAATAGCTAGCTCTCTGAAAGGCTCAGGCTGGAGCGACGGGCTCAGAATCGGCGAGTTGGCAGACGACGGATCCCAAACGCCAGGTGGAACTTCTCGCTTACCGTAAATACTGGAGTGTGCAGCCCTGTCCCTTCAGTGCATCACCCAGGAGCTTCAAGGTGGCCTGTCCGACCTTGTTGTAACTTAGGCTCAGCAGCACCACTGACCGATTCTTAGCTACGGCGGAGGCGAGGTCGCTGGTCCCGACAGCCGTAAGGCCGTTGTAATCCACCCTAATCGGAAAGAGTCATGGAGTTATGCAGTAATACAGCACAGAAAGAGGCCCTTCGGCCCATCGTGACCGCGCCCACCATCAAGCCCTGTCTGTTCTCATCCCATTTTCCAGCACTTGGTCCGTAGCCTTGTATGCTATGGCGTTTCAAGTGCTCATCTAAATGCTCCTTGAATGTTGTGAGGGTTCCTGCCTCTACCACCCTTTCAGGCAGTGAGTTCCAGATTCCAACCACCCTCTGGGTGTAAAGGTCTTTCCTCAAATCCCCTCTAAACCTCCTCCCACTTATCTTGAAACTATGCCCCCTGGTTATTGACCCCTCTAATAAGGGGAAAGTTCCTTTCTATCTACCCTATCTATGCCCCTCATCATTTTGTACACCTCAATCAGGTCCCCCCTCAGCCTTCTCTGCTCTAAGGAAAACAACCCCAGCCTGTCCAGTCTCTCCTCATAGCTGAATCTCCTCTGCACCCTCTCCAATGCAATCACACCCTTCCTATAGTGTGGCGACCAGAACTGCACACAGTATTCCAGCTGTGGCCTAACTAGCGTTTTGTACAGCTCCATCATAACCTCTTTTCTCTTATATTCTATGCCACGGCTAATGAAGGCAAGTATCCCATATGCCTTTTTAACCACCTTATCTACCTGTCCTGCTGCCTTCAGGGTTCTATGTGCATGCACACCAAGGTCCCTCTGATCCTCTGTCCTTCCTACCATTCATTGTGTATTCCCTTGTCTTGTTAATCCTCCCAAAATGCATCACCTCACACTTTTCAGGGTTAAATTCCATTTGCCATTGTTATGCCCATCTGACCAACCCGTCTATATCGTCCTGTAGCCTGAGGCTTCCCTACTCGCTATTTACCACTCCACCAATTTTCGTGTCATCTGCGAACTTACTGATCATACCTCTTACCTTCAAATCTAACTCATTAATATACACTACAAACAGCAAACAGCAAAGGACCCAGCACCGATCCCTGCGGTACACCACTGGACACAGGCTTCCAGTCACAAAAACAACCTTCGACCATCACCCTCTGCCTCCTGCCACTAAGCCAATTTTGGATTGCCCTGGATCCCATGGGCTCTTACCTTCTTGACCATTCTCCCATGCGGGACTTTCTTAAAATCCTTACTGAAGTCCATGAACTGCACTACCCTCATCCACACACCTAGTCATCCTCTCGAAAAATTCAATCAAATTGGTTAGGCATGATCTCCCCCTGACAAAGCCATGCTGACTATCCCTGATTAATCCTTGCCTCTCCAAGTGGAGACTAATTCTGTCCCTCAGAATTTTTTCCAGTAATTTACCTACCACTGATGTTAGGCTCACTGGCCTGTAATTCCCTGGTTTATCCCTACTACCCTTCTTGAATAATGGTACTACGTTAGCAGTCCTCCAGTCCTCTGGCACCTCCCCTGTGGCCAGAGAGGTTCTGAAAATTTGTGTCGCAACTACCGTAGGCATACACAGACCCTTAATTCATCATTTTTAATTTCGATATATATTGAAATGCTTTGCCAGGCCAAAAAGGATTTTACAAAGTGAAATAAAGTTGGTGACTGTAACAAGCAGGCTTTCGCTGATAAGACAGGAAACACGGTTGTGACCGCAGGGGGTCGGGATATTCAACAGAGATAAACAAACCCCCTTAATTTTGCAGACATGGTGTCTCTGATGACTTTTCAGAGGCTAAAGGGGAGAATTCAAACCTTTTGAAGTTTTGAAATGCAGAATACGACGTAGCTCATGAACTGAAGCAAGTGGCTTTCTGCCACGTTTGTAAACTTTAGGAGTGAATGAACCATTTTAGGCTGTGATCAGGATAAGCCTCACAGGATGAGTTGATGTAAATGTTTGACAGCTCAAACAGCTCAGACCAACATTAAAGGAATATTTCACTATCTCTGACTGATTGATTTACTGCAAAAGGGCAAGGAAAGCTGTATAAAACACGGCCCCTAAAGAATATCGGCGCTGCACTGTCGGTGATGCATTTTGGGAGGATTAACAACACAAGGGAATACACAATGAATGGTAGGACGCTAGGAAGGACAGAGGATCAGAGGGACCTTGGTGTGAATGTACATAGATCCCTGAAGGCAGCAGGACAGGTAGGTAAGGTGGTTAAAAAGGCATATGGGATAATTGCCTTCATTAGCCGAGGCATAGAATATAAGAGCAGGGAGGTTATGATGGAGCTGTACAAAACTCTAGTTAGGCCACAGCTGGAATACTGTGTGCAGTTCTGGTCGCCACACTATAGGAAGGATGTGATTGCATTGGAGAGGGTGCAGAGGAGATTCACCAGGATGTTACCTGGGCTGGAGCGCTTCAGCTATGAAGAGAGACTGGACAGGCTGGGGTTGTTTTCCTTAGAGCAGAGAAGGCTGAGGGGGGACCTGATTGAGGTGTACAAAATTATGAGGGGCATAGATAGGGTAGATAGAAAGGAACTTTTCCCCTTTAGTCGAGGGGTCAATAACCAGGGGGCATAGTTTCAAGGTAAGGGGCAGGAGGTTTAGAGGGTATTTGAGGAAAAACTTTTTCACCCAGAGGGTGGTTGGAATCTGGAACTCACTGCCTGAAAGGGTGGTAGAGGCAGGAACCCTCACAACATTCAAGAAGCATTTAGATGAGCACTTGAAACGCCATTGCATACAAGGCTACGGACCAAGCGCTGGAAAATGGGATTAGAATAGACAGGGCTTGATGGCCGGTGCAGACACGATGGGCCGAAGGGCCTCTTTCTGTGCTGTATAAATTTATGACTCTCTGACTCAGAAGGAGGTGGTTTGGCCGGTCATCTCGCCGATGGGGATCAGGCTGCAGTCAGAGGATGGAGGGGCCTGGTCAGTCCTTTCGCTTACCAGGACCTACAATCAATGCTGGACCGATCATCGGCGGGTGGTTGTATGTCTGATTTCCTGTAATATTATTGGTGAACTGCTGGAATAGTGGTCGGGGTTTGAATCTGTCTTCGGAACAATAAAAGCTTAAAGGCGGAACCCGCGTGTCTGGTGTAATTTCTCATAAGTCTCGAGTCCGGACTCTATAACCTGTCGGACGGGGCGAGGGGTAATTCTGCCCATCTTACATTATGTTTGGCATACACCGCAACCACTGTGCGAGGGCAACGTAATTCGGGAGTCACTGTGTTCGGTTCTGGGCACCGCACCTCAGGAAGGACACATTGGCCTTGGAGGGGGGGGCAGCGCAGATTCACCAGAATAATACCAGTTCAAAAAGGGTTAAATTACGAGGGCAGGTTGCACGGACTGGGCTTGTATTCCCTCGCGCACAGAAGATTAAGGGGTGATCTAATCGAGGTCATAGTCATAGGCCGAGAATTTCGGTGGGCTGCGCCACCAGTTAGCACCCAAAGGGGGCACATAGTGGTTTTAGTGCCACTGGCCACGCCGCCCGCGAAATTTAGCGGGGCGCTAATGGTGGCATTAGCCTGTAGCGCTGCACCGCCACCGATGCCGTCATCGGTGTGCGCAGCGCCCCGCTACTGTCTCGAACGTGATATTTGGTCGTGCCCCCCACTGTAGCGCCGGTCGCAAATTGCGACCGGTTCAGGGGGGCCTACCTGCGGCGGTAGTGGCGCTAATTAAAGGGGAGGGGCAGGGCGGCCATTTTTTTCGCTATCCGCCTGCCAGCACCTCATCGCGCCGCCGTCCCCGGCCTCTTGAGACCCCCCCCGGGCAGTGCCGGCTGTGTCCCAAGAGCCCGGCACTTCTCCTCGGTGACAGGCGCTTTTGCCGGCACTCGCGATCTCAGATCGCGCTGGCGCAGGCCCCTCCCCTTTAAGAAGTGGAGGAAGGCCTGCAGTACCGCAGTGCGCCGTGCCGCAGCGTGTGACACCTCAATCAGGTCCCCCCTCAGCCTTCTCTGCTCTAAGGACAACAACCCCAGCCTGTCCAGTCTCTCTTCATAGCTGAAGCGCTCCAGCCCAGGTAACATCCTGGTGAATCTCCTCTGCACCCTCGTGTTTAAGTAGATTACAGAAGTTGATAGACTAGATAGAGAGAAACTATTTCCTCTGGTGGGGGGAGTCCAGAACAAGGGGGCCATAACCTTAAAATTAGAGCCAGGCCGTTCAGGGGTGATGTCAGGAAGCACTTCTTCACACAAAGGGCGGTGGAAATCTGGAACTCTCTCCCCCAAAAGGCTTTTGAGACTGAGGGGGCGGGTCAATTGAATATTTCGAGAGTGAGATCGATAGAGTTTTGTTCAATAAGGGTATTAAGGGTTACGGAATCAAGGCAGGTAGATAGACCTGAGATACAGACCAGCCCTGATCGAATGGAGTGACAGAACAGGCTCAAGGGGCTGAATGGCCTCCTCCTGTTCCAGTGTAACAGGCTCAAGGGACGGAATGGCCTCCTCCTGTTCCTGTGTAACAGACTCGAGGGGGCTGAATGGGCCTCTTCCTGTTCCTGTGTAACAAGATCGAGGTGCAAATGAGCCTCCTGCTGTTCCTGTGTAACAGGCTCGATGGGCTGAATGGGCCTCCTCCTGTTCCTGTGTAACAGGCTCGAGGGGGCTGAATTGGCCTCTTCCTGTTCCTGTGTAACACGATCGAGGTGCAAATGAGCCTCCTGCTGTTCCTGTGCAACAGGCTCGATGGGCTGAATGGGCCTCCTCCTGTTCCTGTGTAACAGGCTCAAGGGGCAGAATGGGCCTCCTCCGGTTCCCACGTAACAGGCTCGAGGGGCTGAAAGGCCTTCTCCTGTTCCTGTGTAACAGGCTCGAGGGGCTGAATGGGCCTCCTCCTGTTCCTGTGTAACAGGCTTGAGGGGCTGAATGGGCCTCCTCCTGTTCCTGTGGAACAGGCTCGAGGGGCTGAATGGGCCTCTTCCTGTTCCTGTGTAACAGGCTCGAGTTGCTGAATGGGTCTTCTCCTGTTCCTGTGGAACAGGCTCGAGGGGCTGAATGGGCCTCTTCCTGTTCCTGTGTAACAAGCTCGAGGGGCTGAAAGGCCTCCTCCTGTTCCTATGTATCAGGCTCGAAGGGCTGAATGGGCCTCCTCCTGTTCCTGTGTAACAGACTCGAGGGGCTGAATGGGCCTCCTCCTGTTCCTATGTAACAGGCTCGAGGTGTTGAATGGTCCTCCTCCTGTTCCTATGTAACAGGCTCGAGGTGTTGAATGGTCCTCCTCCTGTTCCTATGTAACAGGCTCGAGGGGCTGAATGGCCTCCTCCTGTTCCTATGTAACAGGCTCGAGGTGTTGAATGGTCCTCCTCCTGTTCCTATATAACAGGCTCGATGGGGCTGAATGGCCTCCTCCTGTTTCTATGTAACAGGCTCGAGGGGCTGAATGGCCTCCTCCTGTTCCTGTGTAACAGGCACGAGGGACTGAATGGCCTCCTCCTGTTCCTATGTAACAGGCTCGAGGGGCTGAACGGGCCTCCTCCTATTCCTATATTCCAATGTCACATCTCAAATTATGCACATACTGTATGCACAACGCATTATTTTCTGAAACTACATGAGTGACAGTCACAGGGAGGGCTGCCTCACTTACCACAACTCTTGGATTTCACAGTCTGGTTGCCGCAGCGATGAACACAAAATCTTCACTCCCGAATCCCCCAGGTTGTTCCTACTGAGCCTACGTGAAGAGAGACTGACATCAATGCAATAAAATCTGAAACTGCGCACACTTTGATATGTCTCACTCAAAGAGAGGATAATGGGGAGATGAACCAGAATGGTACCAGGGATGAGGGACTTCAGTTATGTGGAGAGACTGGAGAAGCTGGGATTGTTCTCCTTAGAGCAGAGAAGGTTAAGGGGAGATTGACCAGAATAGTACCAGGGATGAGGGACTTCAGTTATGTGGAGAGACTGGAGAAGCTGGGATTGTTCTCCTTAGAGCAGAGAAGGTTAAGGGGAGATTGACCAGAATGGTACCGGGGATGAGGGACTTCAGTTATGTGGAGAGACTGGAGAAGCTGGGATTGTTCTCCTTAGAGCAGAGAAGGTTAAGGGGAGATTGACCAGAATAGTACCAGGGATGAGGGACTTCAGTTATGTGGAGAGACTGGAGAAGCTGGGATTGTTCTCCTTAGAGCAGAGAAGGTTAAGGGGAGATTGACCAGAATGGTACCAGTGGATGAGGGACTTCAGTTATGTGGAGAGACTGGAGAAGCTGGGATTGTTCACCTTAGAGCAGAGAAGGTTAAGGGGAGATTGACCAGAATGGTACCAGGGGATGAGAGACTTCAGTTACGTGGAGAGACTGGAGAAGCTGGGATTGTTCTCCTTAGAGCAGAGAAGGTTAAGGGGAGATTGACCAGAATAGTACCAGGGATGAGGGACTTCAGTTATGTGGAGAGACTGGAGAAGCTGGGATTGTTCTCCTTAGAGCAGAGAAGGTTAAGGGGAGATTGACCAGAATAGTACCAGGGATGAGGGACTTCAGTTATGTGGAGAGACTGGAGAAGCTGGGATTGTTCTCCTTAGAGCAGAGAAGGTTAAGGGGAGATTGACCAGAATGGTACCAGTGGATGAGGGACTTCAGTTATGTGGAGAGACTGGAGAAGCTGGGATTGTTCACCTTAGAGCAGAGAAGGTTAAGGGGAGATTGACCAGAATGGTACCAGGGGATGAGAGACTTCAGTTACGTGGAGAGACTGGAGAAGCTGGGATTGTTCTCCTTAGAGCAGAGAAGGTTAAGGGGAGATTGACCAGAATAGTACCAGGGATGAGGGACTTCAGTTATGTGGAGAGACTGGAGAAGCTGGGATTGTTCTCCTTAGAGCAGAGAAGGTTAAGGGGAGATTGACCAGAATGGTTCCAGGGATGAGGGACTTCAGTTACGTGGAGAGACTGGAGAAGCTGGGATTGTTCTCCTTAGAGCAGAGAAGGTTAAGGGGAGATTTGATAGAGGTGTTCAAAATCATGAGAGGTTTGGATAGAGTAAATAAGGAGAAACAGTTTCCAGTGACAGGAGGGTCAGTAACCAGAAGACACAGATTGAAGATAATCGGCAAAAGAACCAGAGGGGGAGATGAGGAGAGATTTTCTTCACGCAGCGAGTTGTTGTGATCTGGAACGCGCTGCCTGAAAGGGCGGTGGAAGCAGATTCAATAGTAACTTTCAAAAGAGGAATTGGATAAATACTTGAAGGGGAAAATTTTTGCAGGGCTAAGGGGAAAGTGGAGAGGGAAGTGGGACTAACTGGAGAGCTCTACCAAAGAGCCGGCCCAGACACGACGGAAGGAATGGCCTTCTTCTGTGCTGTGCGATCGCAGCTTCTCCAGTCTCTCCACATAACTGATTCCCTCATCCCCGGTACCATTCTGGTCAATCTCCCCTTAACCTTCTCTGCTCTAAGGAGAACAACCCCAGCTTCTCCAGTCTCTCCACATAACTGAAGTCCCTCATCCACTGGTACCATTCTGGTCTATCTCCCCTTAACCTTCTCTGCTCTAAGGAGAACAATCCCAGCTTCTCCAGTCTCTCCACGTAAGTGAAGTCCCTCATCCCCTGGTACCATTCTGGTCAATCTCCCCTTAACCTTCTCTGCTCTAAGGAGAACAATCCCAGCTTCTCCAGACTCTGCACTTAACTTAAGTCCCTCATCCCTGGTATCATTCTAGTCAATCTCCTCTGCACCCTCCCCAAGGCCTTAACATCCTTCCTAAAGTATGGAGCCCAGAATTGGACCCAATTCTCCAGCTGGGGCCTAAATCGGTGATTTGTAAAGGCTTAGCAATAACCTCCTTGCCACATTCCTCTATTAATAAAGCCAATGATCCTGTATTCTTATTATTAAACTGCCTTTGTTGTGCAATTTAATCAGGGGAGGGGAGCAGGTTCCTAAAAGTACCTGAGGGTTCTGCAGAGGTGCAAGATGGAGGAGAGCTGTTGGATTCCCTCAGGTTCGATGGAGCAGTGGCTGATGTTGAGTTCCTCTACAATTCCCAGGGGTCTCAGGGCAGCGGCCAGCATGAAGCAGTCAAGCGGGCACAGCCTGACCGCCTTGCCTGGGTCCTTGCAGTCACCGAGGGTGATTTTGGTCAGCTGCAACAGGCTGGCGTTGCGGGTCTCGTACATGAAGTGCATGGTCTCCAAGAGCCTCTTCTTGTTCCTTACAGTCCCTGTCTTTGCACCCAGACTTCCCTCCTTGTCCTGGGAGATCGCGTCCTCTTGGCTGCCCATGGAACCAAGGGCTTTGCCTCCAATTGTTCCACCTAGATCTTCTGCAGAAGGGAAAAACCAAATGATATCACGTTTGGAACTTCTCTGAACTGTTCCCTCTGTGAACTCTTGCAACTCCTACAATCCTCTATATCTCGGTAAACTCCACCAGGCTAACAACCCTCCCTAACCCTGAAACCTCCTCCAGCCCCTACAAACCTCCCAATCTCTGTAAATTCCACCAGCCCTACAACCCTCCCTATCTCTGTAACCTCCTCCAGCCCCAACAACCCTCCCTATCCCTGTAACCTCCTCCAGCCCCTACAACGATCCCTATCACTGTAACCTCCTCCAGCCCAACAACACTCCTTATCTCTGTAACCTCCTCCAGCCCCTACAACCCTCCCTATCCCTGTAACCTCCTCCAGCCCCTACAACCATCCCTATCACTGTAACCTCCTCCAGCCCTACAACCCTCCCTATCTCTGTAACCTCCTCCAGCCCCTACAAACCTCCCTATCTCTGTAACCTCCTCCAGCCCCTACAAACCTCCCTATCTCTGTAAATTCCACCAGCTCTACAACCCTCCCTATCCCTGTAACCTCCTCCAGCCCCTACAAACCTCCCTATCTCTGTAAATTCCACCAGCCCCTACAACCCTCCCTAGCTCTGTAACCTCCTCCAGCCCTACAACCCTCCCTATCCCTGTAACCTCCTCCAGCCCCTACAAACCTCCCTATCTCTGTAACCTCCTCCAGCCCCTACAAACCTCCCTATCTCTGAAACCCCCTCCAGCCCTACAATCCTCCGTATCCCTGAAACCTCCTCCAGCCCTATAATCCTCCCTATCTCTGTAACCTCCTCCAGCCCCTACAACCCTCCCTATCTCTGTAACCTCCTCCAGCCCCTACAACCCTCCCTATCTCTGTAACCTCCTCCAGCCCTAAAACACTCCCTATCTCTGAAACCTCCTCCAGCCCTACAATCCTCCCTATCTCTGTAACCTCCTCCAGCCCCTACAAACCTACCTATCTATGTAACATCCTCCAGCCCTACAACCCTCCCCATCTCTGTAACCTCCTCCAGCCCCCACTACCCTCCCTATCTCTGTAACCTCCTCCAGCCGCTACAATCCTCACTATCTCTGTAACCTCCTCCAGCCCCAACACCCTCCCTATCTCTGTAACCTCCTCAGCCCCACAACCCTCCCTATCTCTGTAACCTCCTCCAGCCGCTACAATCCTCACTATCTCTGTAACCTCCTCCAGCCCCAACACCCTCCCTATCTCTGTAACCGCCTCCAGCCCCTACAAGCATTCCTTTTTCTTTAACTTCCTCCAACCCCTACAAATCTTCCCATCTCTGTAACCTCCTCCAACATTACAACCCTACCTATCTCTGTAACCTCCTCCAGCCTTACAACCCTCCCCATCTCTGTAACCTCCTCCAGCCCCCACTACCCTCCCTATCACTGTAACCTCCTCCAGCCCCTGCAACCCTCCCTAGCTCGGTAACCTCCTCCAGCCCGACAACCCTCCCCATCTCTGTAACCTCCTCCAGCCCCCACTACCCACCCTATCTTTGTAACCTCCTCCAGCCCCTACAACCCTCCCTATCTCTGTAACCTCCTCCAGCCTTACAACCCTCCCCATCTCTGTAACCTCTTCCAGCCCCTACAACCCTCCCTATCTCTGTAACCTCCTCCAGCCCCCACTACCCTCCCTATCTCTGTAACCTCCTCCAGTCCCTACAACCCTCCCTATCTCTGTAACCTCCTCCAGCCCTACAACACGCCCCATCTCTGTAACCTCCTCCAGCCCCTACAATCCTCCCTATCTCTGTAACCTCCTCCAGCCCCTACAAACCTCCCTATCTCTGTAAACTCCTCCAGCCCTACAACCCTCTGAGATCTCTGCGCCCCTCCATTTCTGGCCTCTTGCGCATCCCCCCGATTTCCAACACTCCACCATTGACAGCCGTGTCTTCAGCGGCCTAGGCCCCATAAGCTCTGGAATTACCCTCCTTATACCTCTCCGCCTCTGTCTCCCTCTCTCCTCCTTTAAGACACTCCTTAAAACCTACCTCTTTGTCAAAGCTTTTGGTCAATTGGTCTAATCTCTACTTAGGTGGCTGGCTTTCAACTTTTGATTGTTATTCGCTCCTGTGAATCGCCTTGGGACATTTTACTGTGTTAAAGGCACTATATAAATGCAATTTGTTGGTGTTGGTAGCTCTCCCGTCGGTTTTAAGATGCCGGATATTGTTTTTAACTTCAATGAAATACAAAGCTTAGTTATCAAGAGTGGCTCAACGAGCTGAGACTCAGAACATTGGAGAAGCGCAGACTGAGTGTTGATTTTACGATGATTAAAGGATTTGATTGGGTAGATAGAGAGGAACGATTTCCTCAGGTGGGGGAATCCCACCAGCTCCCACAAACAGCAATGTGATAATGGACCGGAGAATGAGTTCTATAGTGATGTTGGTTGAGGGATAAATATTGGGCCAAGGATACAGGGAAGAGCTGCCCCCTGCTCTTCTTCAAATAGTGGCCGTGGGATCCTTTACATCCTGAGAGGGAAGATAGGGCCTCGCTTTAGCATCTCATCCGAAAGATGGCATTTCCGATAGTGCGGCGCACCCTCAGTACTACCCCTCTGACAGTGCGGCGCTCCCTCACTACTGCCCCTCTGACAGTGCGGCGCTCCATCACTACTGCCCCTCTGACAGTGCGGCACTCCCTCAGTACTGCCCCTCCGACAGTGCAGCGCTCCCTCAGTACTGCCCATCTGACAGTGCAGCACTCCCTCAGTACTGTCCCTCCGACAGTGCAGCGCTCCCTCAGTACTGCCCCTCCGACAGTGCAGCACTCCCTCAGTACTGCCCATCCGACAGTGCAGCGCTCCCTCAGTACTGCCCCTCTGACAGTGCGGCGCTCCCTCAGTACTGCCCCTCCGACAGTGCGGCACTCCCTCAGTACTGCCCCTCCGACACTGCAGCGCTCCCTCAGTACTGCCCCTCCGACAGTGCAGCGCTCCCTCAGTACTGACCCTCCGACAGTGCAGCGATCCCTCAGTACTGCCTCACCGACAGTGCAGCGCTCCCTCAGTACTGACCCTCCGACAGTGCAGCGCTCCCTCAGTACTGCCCCTCTGACAGTGCGGCACTCCCTCGGTACTGCCCCTCTGACAGTGCGGCTCACCCTCAGTACTGCCCCTCCGACAGTGCAGCGCTCCCTCAGTACTGCCCTTCTGACAGTGCGGCACTCCCTCGGTACTGCCCCTCTGACAGTGCGGCTCACCATCAGTACTGCCCCTCCGACAGTGCAGCGCTCCATCAGTACTGTCCTTCCAGCAGTGCAGCGCTCCCTCAGTACTGCCCCCGACAGTGCAGCGCTCCCGCAGTACTGACCCTCCGACAGTGCAGCGATCACTCAGTACTGCCCCTCCGACAGTGCAGCGCTCCATCAGTACTGACCCTCCGACAGTGCAGCGCTCCCTCAGTACTGCCCCTCCGACAGTGCAGCGCTCTCTCAGTACTGACCCTCCGACAGTGCAGCGATCCCTCAGTACTGCCCCTCCGACACTGCAGCGCTCCCTCAGTACTGACCCTCCGACAGTGCAGCAATCCCTCAGTACTGCCCCTCCGACAGTGCAGCACTCCCTCGGTACTGACTCTCCGACAGTGCAACGCTCCCTCAGTACGGCCCCTCTGACAGTGCGGCGCTCCCTCGGTACTGCCCCTCTGACAGTCCGGCGCTCCCTCAGTACTGCCCCTCCGACAGTGTGGCGCTCACTCAGTACTGCCGCTCCGGCAGTGCGGCGCTCCCTCATTTCTGCCCCTCCGACAGTGCAGAGCTCCCTCAGTACTGCCCCTCCGACAATGCAGCACTCCATCAGTACTGACCCTCCGACAGTGCAGCGATCACTCAGTACTGCCTCACCGACAGTGCAGCGCTCCCTCAGTACTGACCCTTCAACAGTGCAGCAATCCCTCAGTACTGCCCCTCCGACAGTGCAGCGCTCCCTCAGTACAGACCCTCCGACAGTGCAGCGCTCCCTCAGTACTGCCCCTCCGACAGTGCAGCGCTCCCTCAGTACAGACCCTCCGACAGTGCGGCTCACCCTCAGTACTGCTCCTCCGACAGTGCAGCGCTCCATCAGTACTGCCCCTCCGACAGTGCGGCGCTCCCTCAGTACTGCCCATCCGACAGTGCGGCGCTCACTCATTTCTGCCCCTCCGTCAGTGCAGTGCTCCCTCAGTACTGCCCCTCCGATAGTGCAGTGCTCCCTCAATACTGCCCCTCCGACAGTGTGTGCTCCCTCAGTACTGCCCCTCCGACAGTGCGGCACTCCCTCAGTACTGCCCCTCCGACAGTGCAGCACTCCCACTGTACTGACCCTCCGACAGTGCAGCGCTTCCTCAGTACTGCTCTTCCGACAGTGCAGCGCTCCCTCAGTATCACCCTTCCAACAGTGCAGCACTCCCTCATTACTGCCCCTCCGACAATGCAGCGTTTCCTCAGTCCTGCCCCTCCGACAGTGTAGCATTCCCTCAGTCCAGCCCCTCCGAAAGTGCAGTGCTCCCTCAGTACTGCCCCTCTGGCAGTGCAGTGCTCCCCCAGTACTGCCCCTCTGACAGTGCAGCACTCCCTCAGTACTGCCCCTCGGACAGTGCAGCACTCCCTCATTACTGCCCCTCCGACAGTGCAGAGCTCCCTCAGTACTGCCTCTCCGACAGTGCGGCGCTCCCTCAGTACTGCCCCTCCGACAATGCAGCACTCCGTCAGTTCTGACCCTCCGACAGTGCAGCGATCACTCAGTACTGCCTCACCGAAAGTGCAGCTCTCCCTCAGTACTGACCCTTCAACAGTGCAGCAATCCCTCAGTACTGACCCTCCGACAGTGCAGCGCTCCCTCAGTACTGCCCCTCTGACAGTGCGGCGCTCCCTCAGTACTGCTCCTCCGACAGTGCAGTGCTCCCTCAGTACAGCCCCTCCGGCAGTGCGGCGCTCCCTCAGTACTGCCCCTCCGACAGTGCGGCGCTCACTCATTACTGCCCCTCTGACAGTGCAGTGCTCCCTCAGTACTGCCCCTCCATTAGTGCAGTGCTCCCTCAGTACTGCCCCTCCGACTGTGTGTGCTCCCTCAGTACTGCCCCTCCGACAGTGCGGCACTCCCTCAGTACTGCCGCTCCGACAGTGCAGCACTCCCTCTGTACTGCCCCTCCGACAGTGCAGCGCTCCCCCAGTACTGCCCCTCTGACAGTGCAGGGCTCCCTCAGTACTGTCTCACCGACAGTGCAGCGCTCCCTCAGTACTTCCCCTCCGACAATGCAGCATTTCCTCAGTCCTGCCCCTCCGACAGTGCAGCGCCCCCTCAGTACTGCCCCTCTGACAGTGCAGCGCTCCCTCAGTACTGCCCCTCTGACAGTGCAGCGCTCCCTCAGTACTGCCCCTCTGACAGTGCAGCGCTCCTCCAGTACTGCCCCTCTGACAGTGCAGAGCTCCCTCAGTACTGCCCCTCCGACAGTGCGGCACTCACTCATTACTGCCCCTCCGACAGTGCAGCACTCCCTCTGTGCTGCCCCTCCGACAGTGCAGTTCTTCCTCAGTACTGCCTTTCCGACAGTGCAGCGCTCCTTCAGTATCAACCCTCCAACAATGCAGCACTCCCTCATTACTGCCCCTCCGACAGTGCAGTGCTCCCTCAGTACTGCCCCTCTGACAGTGCAGGGCTCCCTCAGAACTGTCTCACCGACAGTGCAGCGCTCCCTCAGAACTGCCCCTCTGACAGTGCAGCACTCCCCCAGTACTGCCCCTCCGACAGTTCAGTGCTCCCTCAGTACTGTCACTCCGACAGTGCAGCACTCCCTCAGTACTGCCCATCTGACAATGCAGGACTCCCTCAGTACTGCCCCTCTGACTGTGCAGCGCTCCCTCAATACTGTCCCTCCGACAGTGTAACGCTCCCTCAGTACTGCCCATCTGACAATGCAGGACTCCCTCAGTACTGCCCCTCTGACAGTGCAGCACTCCCTCAGTACTGTCCCTTCGACAGTGCAGCGCTCCCTAAGTACTGCCCCTCTGACAGTGCAGAGCTCCCTCATTACTGCCCCTCCGACAGTGCAGCTCTCCCTCAGTACTGCCCCTCCGACAGTGCAGCGCTCCCACAGTACTGTCCTTCCAGCAGTGCAGCGCTCCCTCAGTACTGCCCCTGACAGTGCAGCGCTCCCTCAGTACTGACCCTCCGACAGTGCAGCGATCCCTCAGTACTGCCCCTCCGACAGTGCAGCGCTCCCTCAGTACTGACCCTCCGACAGTGCAGCAATTCCTCAGTACTGCCCCTCCGACAGTGCAGCGCTCCCTCAGTACTGACCCTCCGACAGTGCAGCGCTCCCTCAGTACTGCCCCTCTGACAGTGCGGTGCTCCCTCAGTACTGCCCCTCCGACAATGCTGCGCTCCCTCAGTACTGCCCCTCCGACAGTGCAGCGCTCCCTCAGTACTGCCCCTCCGACAGCGCGGCGCTCCCTCATTACTGCCCCTCCGACAGTGCAGTGCTCCCTCAGTACTGCCCCTCCGACAGTGCAGAGCTCTGTCAGTACTGCCCCTCCGACAGTGCGGCGCTCCCTCAGTACCGCCCCTCCGACAGTGCGGCGCTCCCTCTGTACTGCCCCTCCGACAATGCAGCACTCCGTCGGTACTGACCCTCCGACAGTGCAGCAATCCCTCGGTACTGACCCTCCGACAGTGCAGCACTCCGTCAGTACTGACCCTCCGACAGTGCGGCGCTCCCTCAGTACTGCCCCTCCGACAGTGCGGCGCTCCCTCAGTACTGCCCCTCCGACAGTGCGGCGCTCCCTCAGTACTGCCCCTCCAACAGTGCAGCGCTCCTTCAGTACTGCCCCTCCTACAGTGCAGCGCTCCCTCAGTACTGCCCCTCCTACAGTGCAGCGCTCCCTCAGTACTGACCCTCCGACAGTGCAGCGATCCCTCAGTACAGCCCCTCCGGCAGTGCAGCGCTCCCTCAGTACTGCCCCTCCGACAGTGCAGCGCTCCCTCAGTACTGCCCCTCCGACAGTGCAGCACTCCCTCAGTACTGCCCCTCCTAAAGTGCAGTGCTCCCTCAGTACTGCCCCTCCTACAGTGCAGCGCTCCCTCAGTACTGCCCCTCTGACAGTGCAGCGCTCCCTCAGTACTGCCCCTCCGACAGTGCAGCGCTCCCTCAGTACTGCCCCACCGACAGTGCAGCGCTCCCTCAGTACTGCCCCTCTGACAGTGCAGCGCTCCCTCAGTACTGCCCCTCCGACAGTGCAGCGCTCCCTCTGTACTGCCCCACCGACAGTGCAGCGCTCCCTCAGTACTGCCCCTCTGACAGTGCAGCGCTCCCTCTGTACTGCCCCACCGACAGTGCAGCGCTCCCTCAGTACTGCCCCTCCGACAGTGCAGCACTCCCTCAGTACTGCCCCTCCTAAAGTGCAGTGCTCCCTCAGTACTGCCCCTCCTACAGTGCAGCGCTCCCTCTGTACTGCCCCTCCTACAGTGCAGCGCTCCCTCAATACTGCCCCTCAGACAGTGCAGCGCTCCCTCAGTACTGCCCCTCAGACAGTGCAGCGCTCCCTCAGTCCTGACCCCCCGGCCCATCGAGTGTGTGCCGGCTCTTTCGAAGAGCAATCCAGTCAGTCCCACTGCCCCAATCTTTCCCCATATCTCTGCAATTGTTTCTCCTTCAAGTATTGATCCAATTCCCTTTTGAAGGCTACGAGGAAATCTGCCTCCACCTCCCGAGCAGGCAGTGCATTCCAAATCCCAACCTCTCGCTGGGCAAAACAGTGTTTCCTCATGTCGCCATTCATTCTTTGGCCAATCACCTTCAATCTGTGGTTTTTGCTTATTGACCCTTCAGCCATTGGAAACAGTTTCACTTTATTTACTCCATCAAAAGCCTTTATATATTTAAATGCCTCTATCAAAGCTCCTTTTGTCTTCTCTGTTCTGCGAAGAACAATCCCAGCTTCTCCAGTCTCTCCATGTAACTGAAGTCCCTCATCCCCTGGTACCATTCTGGTCAATCTCCCCTTAACCTTCTCTGCTCTAAGGAGAACAATCCCAACTTCTCCAGTCTCTCCACATAACTGAAGTCCCTCGTCCCTGGTACCATTCTGGTCAATCTCCCTTTAACCTTCTCTGCTCTAAGGAGAACAATCCCAGCTTCTCCAGTCTCTCCATGTAACTGAAGTCCCTCATCCCTGGTACCATTCTGGTCAATCTCCCCTCAACCTACTCTGCTCTAAGGAGAACAATCCCAGCTTCTCCAGTCTCTCCATGTAACTGAAGTCCCTCATTCCGTGGTACCATTCTGGTCAATCTCCCCTTAACCTTCTCTGCTCTAAGGAGAACAATCCCAGCTTCTCCAGTCTCTCCATGTAACTGAAGTCCCTCATCCCCTGGTACCATTCTGGTCAATCTCCCCTTAACCTTCTCTGCTCTAAGGAGAACAATCCCAACTTCTCCAGTCTCTCCACATAACTGAAGTCCCTCGTCCCTGGTACCATTCTGGTCAATCTCCCTTTAACCTTCTCTGCTCTAAGGAGAACAATCCCAGCTTCTCCAGTCTCTCCATGTAACTGAAGTCCCTCATCCCTGGTACCATTCTGGTCAATCTCCCCTCAACCTACTCTGCTCTAAGGAGAACAATCCCAGCTTCTCCAGTCTCTCCATGTAACTGAAGTCCCTCATTCCGTGGTACCATTCTGGTCAATCTCCCCTTAACCTTCTCTGCTCTAAGGAGAACAATCCCAGCTTCTCCAATCTCTCCATGTAACTGAAGTTCCTCATCCCTGGTAACATTCTGGTCAATCTCCCCTTAACCTTCTCTGCTCTAAGGAGAACAATCCCAGCTTCTCCAGTCTCTCCACGTGACTGAAGTCCCTCATCCCTGGTACCATTCTGGTCAATCTCCCCTTAACCTTCTCTGCTCTAAGGAGAACAATCCCAGCTTCTCCAGTCTCTCCACGTGACTGAAGTCCCTCATCCCCTGGTACCATTCTGGTCAATCTCCCCTTAACCTTCTCTGCTCTAAGGAGAACAATCCCAGCTTCTCCAGTTTACCCACGTAACTGAAGTCCCTCATCCCTGGTACCATTCTGGTCAATCTCCTCTGCACCCTCTCCAAACCTTGACGTCCTTCCCAAAATGTCTTGCCCAGACTTGGACACAATACTCCAGCTAGGGCCTAACATACGAACATACAAGTTAGGAGCAGGAGTCGGCCACTCGGCCCCTCGAGCCTGCTCCGCCATTCAATGAGATCATGGCTGATCTGATTACTCCACATTCCCGCCTAACCCCGATAACCTTTCACCCCCTTTGCTTATCAAGAATCTCTCTACCTCTGCCTTAAAAATATTCACAGTCTCTGCTTCCACCGCCCTCTGAGGAAGAGAGTCCCAAAGACTCACGACCCTCTTTGAGAAAAAATTTCTCCTCATCTCTGTACTAAATGGGAGACCCCTTATTTTTAAACAGTGACCCCTAGTTCTAGATTCTCCCACAAGAGGAAACATCCTCTCCACATCCCCCCTGTCCAGACCCCTCAGGATCTTCTATGTTTCAATCAAGTCACCTCTTACTCTTCTAAACTCCAACAGATACAAGCCTGGCCTGTCCAACCTTTCCTCATAGGACAACCCGCCCATTCCAGGTATTAGTCTAGTAAACCTTCTCTGAACTGGTGTTTTGTTTTAGGTTTAGCCAAACTTTGTGGCTTTTGCAATCCATGCCTCATTTTATTAAGCCCAGGGGGCTAAACATTGCATCGTGCCCCCCGCGCCGGAAAACGAATGGTTGTGCCCCAAGAGGGAAGCGAGGCGCTACTTTGTTTTATATTTGTTTATGGGATGTTGACGTCACTGGCAAGGGCAGCATTTATTGCCCATCCCCTAGTTGCCCTTTGAGAAGGTGGCGGTGGGCCACCTTCTTGAACCACTGCAGTCCAGGTGGTGATGGTGCTCTCGCAGTGCTGTTAGGTGGGGAGTTTTTCCATTCTTATTATTTTGTTTCGTAGCAGTTAGTTACAACTGAGTGACTTGTTGGGTCATTTCAGAGGGCAGTTAAGAGTCCAACCAGATTGCTGTGTGTTGGGAGACACACATTGGCCAGACCAGGTTTCCTTCCCTAACAGACAGTAGTGAACCAGATGGGTTTTTATGACAATCCGAGAGTTTCTTGGTCATTATTACTGATACTAGCTTTTTATTCCAAATTTATTTAATTAACTGAATTTAAATTCCCCAGCTGCTAGTGGGGGGACTTGAACTCACGTCGCTGGATCATTACTACAGGTCTACGGGATTATTAGCCCAGTGACATTACCACTACGCTACTGTTCCGCTACTAGAAGTACCCCGCCTCCCTCTTGGGGTGCTGTGAGTCAATATCGCGGCGCTACGTGCCGCAGTGCTGCAGGCTTTCCTCCCCTCCCCTTCCTCCCACGCCCAGCTGGGGCCCCGGGGATCGGGAGAGCCGGCAAAAGAGCCCGGCCCTCAAAAGAAGTGCCGGGCTCTTGGAGCGCAGCCAGCACTCCACGGGGGGGGGAGGCCAGTCAGGAGGCCGGGGACGGGAGCGCGGTCACGTGCAACAAAAATGGCCGCCCCGCACCTCGCCTTTACATTGCGCCTCCCCGGCCGCAGATAGCCCCCCCCCCCCCCCACCGACCCCGTTGGACATAGCATCCAGCGGTAAGTCAGGGGGGCGCTCCCGAAGATCGTGGGCGGGGTGCTGTGCACGCCGATGATGTCATCGCTGGCAGCGCAGCGCCGCGGGGCGCTACCGGTTAGCGCCGCTGCCAACCTCCCGCTGAATTTCGCGAGAGGCGTGGGCGGCAGCACGCCCGGGCGCTAGTTGCTTTGCGCCCTCTTAGCGCTAACGGAAGGCACAAAGCAAGCCAATTTTTCCCCTCCCCAGGTCTTTCAAAATGGAACTAGATAACTACTTGAAGGGATAAAGAAGGTGATACTTTGGAATAACTTCAGAATCGTATGGACTGTTTTGGTACCCTTGATCTTGATGTCCTTCAGTATCTTCTGCAGTTCCTGCTTAGTGCTGTGCAATCTCGCCAAGAAGCCCACCATAGCTTCACCGATCGGCTCATCTCTCTCCGTCAACATCTTGAGGAGATGCCTTGAAGGTTCCTTCCTCTCTTTGATCTCTGCGGCTTGTTTGACTTCCTAGAAACATACAGAATTACATCGTGTCTACAGCACGGAAACAGGCCATTCCGGCCCAACCCGCCCATGCTGGCATTGATGCTCCACACCAGTCTCCTCCCACCACTTCTTCAACTAACCCCATCCACATATCCTTCTATTGCTTTCTCCCTCATGTGCTTATCGAGCTTCTCCTTAAATGCATCCATGGTATTCATCTCAACCACTCCCTGTGGCAGCGAGTTCCACATTCTCACCACTCTCTGGGTAAAGAAGTTTCTCCTGAATTCCTGAATGGATTTATTAGTGACAATCTTATATTCATGCTTATATAGCACCTTTAACGTAGTGAAACGTTCCAAGGCGGATCACAGGAGTTTTTTAAGACAAAACATTTGACACCGACCCACATAAGGATAACTTAGGGCAGGTGACCAAAAGCTTGGTCAAAGAGGTAGGTTTTAAGGAGCGTCTTAAAGGAGGAAAGAGAGGTCGAGCGGCGGAGAGGTTTAGGCAGGGAATTCCAGAGCTTAGGGCCCAGGCAACAGAAGGCACGGCCACCAAAGGTTGAGCGATTATAATCAGGGATGCTCAAGAGGAGAGAATCAGAGGAGCGCAGATATCTCGGGGGTTGTGGGGCTGAAGGAGATTACAGAGATAGGAAGGGGTGAAGCCATGGAGGGATTTGAAAACAAGGATGAGAATTTTAAAATTGAGGCGTTGCTTAACCGGGAGCCAATGTAGTTCAGCGAGCTCCGGGGAGATGGGTGAACGGGACTTGGTGCGAGTTAGGACACGGGCAGCCGAGTTTTGGATGATCTCAAGTTTACATAGGGTGGAATGTGGGAGGCCAGCCAGGAGTGCGTTGGAATAGTCAAGTCTAGAGGTAAAAAAAACATAAGAACATAAGAATAGGAGCAGGAGTAAGCCATTCGGCCCCTCGAGCCTGCTCCACCATTCAATGAGATCATGGCTGATCTTCTGCCTCAACTCCATTCACCGGCCCTATCGCCATATCCCTTGATGCCCTCACTAGTCAGAAATCTATCAACTTCTGTTTTGAATATACCCAATGACTGAGCCTCCACAGCCCTCTGGGGTAGAGAATTCCAAAGATTCACCACCCTCTGTGTGAAGACATTTCTTCTCATCTCAGTCCTGAATGGCTTACCCTTTATCCTGAGGCTGTGGCCCCTGGTTCTAGACACCCCAGCCAAGGGAAACATTCTCCCAGCATCCACCCTATCAAGCCCTGTAATCATTTTGTATGCTTCAATGAGATCCCCCCTCATTCTTCTGAATTCAAGAGAATACAGGCCTAGTTTACTCAATCTCTTCTCATACGACAGTCCCGCTATCCCAGGAATCAATCTCGTGAACCTTCGTTGCACTCCCTCTATGGCAAGTATATCCTTCCTTAGGTAAGGAGACCAAAATTGTACACAGTGCTCCAGGTGTGGTCTCACCAATGCCCTATATAATTGGAGTAAGTCTTCTTTACTCCTGTACTCAAATCCTCTTGTAATGAAGGCCAGCATACCATGTGCCTTCCTAATGGCTTGCTGCACCTGCACATTCACTTTCAGTGACCTATCTACAAGGACACCCAGGTCCCTTTGAGCATCTGCATTCCCCAATCTTTCACCATTTAGCAAATACTCTGCCTTTCTGTTTTTTTCTACCAAAGTGGATAACTTCACATTTATCCACATTATATTCCATCTGCCATGTTCTCGCCCACTCACTGAGCCTGTCGAGATCCCCTTGAAGCCTCTTCACATCCTCTTCACAACTGACACTGCCACCTAGCTTTGTATCATCAGCAAATTTGGAAAAGTTACATTTAGTCCCCTCATCCAAATCATTGATATAGATTGTGAATAGCTGGGGCCCAAGCACAGATCCTTGCGGTACCCCAATAGCCACAGCCTGCCATCCTGAAAAAGACCCGTTTATCCCTACTCTTTGTTTTCTGTCTGTTAACCAACTCTCAATCCATGCTAGTATATTACCCCCAATTCCATTTGCCCTAACTTTGTTCACCAACCTCTTGTGTGGGACCTTATCGAAGGCCTTCTGAAAATCCAGATACACCACATCTACCAGTTCCCCTTTGTCTACTCCACTAGTTACATCCCCAAAGAACTCCAATTGGTTTGTTAAACAGGATTTCCCTTTCATAAATCCATGTTGACTTTGCCCAATCTTACTATTAGTTTCTAAGTGCCCGGTTATTGCATCCTTTATAATAGATTCCAGCATTTTCCCAACTACTGATGTGAGGCTAACAGGTCTGTAGTTCCCCGTTTTCTCTCTCCCTCCTTTCTTAAATAGCGGGGTTACATTTGCTTGGATGGATGAGGGTTTCAGCAGCGGACGAGCTGAGTCATGGGTGGAGACGGGCGATGTTACAGAGGTGGAAGTAGGCAGTCTTTGTTATGCTGCAGATATGTGGGCAGCAGCTCATTCCAGGGTCAAATATGATGCCGAGTTTGCGAACAGTGTGGTTCAGCCTCAGACAGATGTTAGGGAGAGGGATGGAGTCAGTGGCCAGGGAATGGAAAGTGGAAACATCCTCTCTAGGTCTCCCCTATCGAAACCCTTTCATCATTTGCATTGCACGTTATGCGAATTGTCTCAAGCCGGATCAGTGGTGTTGGGTCTTTCTCGCACTGGTGACCTTACCTCCCACTGCTGTCCGTAAAATAAAGCTTCGTCCAATGCTGCAGCGCTGACTCTCTCCACAAACTCTTCCATCGCGCGGTGGAGACGCTGGCAGTAGTATCTGCTCACTCTGTACAGATGTGTGCACGAGGAACTGTCGTCAGAGACTTTCGCCTCAGCCTGCGAACCTAGAGCGACGAACGCACAAACCAGCCGGTCAACTGAGAGTCGGCGCACACTGCTCGCATTGTGACTTATTCCAGGAAAACGAATATCAAGCCGTGCGTCGGTCAAGCGACAGGGAAAGGGTGACTGTGTGACAGAATAAGCCATCAACCTATTCAGAAAAATACACCATTCTATGAAAGAATCCTGGCCTTATTAAAACATGATAAACTGGGTCTGGAAATCTAGAAACCTAACTATGAAAATGCTGTGAAAGTATTCTGGCTATAGAGATAAGATAGTTGTTGACACTGAATCAGTAACCTTATTGATACAGAAGGTTAAAGGCTCCAGCAGGCTGAACCTTTGGGAACAAGACAATGGTTCACCCTGGGCAAGGTGTTCTAATTTACACTTTGTAAAGAAGCACATAAAAGTAAGAAACATCTGCCATCGTAAAAATGACATCAAGTAAAACCACCTGCTGTTACACCATTTTTTATGGTAAACTTAGAACACCTAGAGAGGAGACATGATTCTGTAATGCTTCTAGCTGATCTGGCAGTAAGAATTGCAGGAGTCAGCAGAAAAATGACTATAAAGATAATGGCCTAGAAATTCAGTTGCGTTCGCCAGCCGTTAACGCCATAAGAGGGGTAGATTTCCAGCGCTAGGCACTTAGCGCCCGGGCGCAGGCCGGTCTGCGCCAACGCCCAACTTCAGTTGACATTTAGCGCCGGCGCAAAGTGTTTGCGCCCGCTCAGCTGTGCGCGCAGCTTATGACGTCATTTCGTCGTGCAACGCTGTTTGTGCGCCCCAAACCGGAAATTCAGTGGCGCCCGCCCAATGTGGGCGTGGCGCTGTTAAGAACTGTGAAGTGGAACGCAGCAGAGGCCCTGTGGGCCTCGGGGAGCGCTAATTAAAGGGCACTTACACTGAACTATAAAGGCCAGCCATTTTGCAGCAATGACTTTAGTGCTTTGGATTTCTGGACAGAGACCAAGGAACAGACCTTACTGATTTGGGACAACATAGGAGAGGTATTTTTGGCTTCTGGCCAGAGCTTGGAAATTTGACTCTTTGTGATTTCACTGTTTGCAAGTTTATTATGGGGGCTGCATGGGGTTCCAACCCTCAGTTCCAGCATTATGTGCGAAGGGCTCGCAGACGCTGTGTGAGAGGGCCAGCCATGCCTAGACGCAGAGGGGCCATCAGGCGTCGGCAACGTAGGCCTTACCCACTCAGGGAATACCGCCAGCAGGTGTCCTATCTCACCATGACTGCCGCGCATTGTGTTAAGAGGCTGCGCTTCAGAAGGGAGGTGGTTGCAGAGATCTGCCAGCTGCTTCACAGAGATCTGCGTCCACAGCTGATGTGCAGGACATCTCTGTCGGTGGAAGTGAAGGTCACGGTGGCTCTGAACTTTTATGCAAGCGGCTCCTTCCAAGCCGCTGCTGGGGACATAGCGAACATCTCCCAGTTCGCCGTGCATCGCTGCATCCGGCAGGTCACCGATGCCCTTTTCGCAAGGAGACACCAATTCATCTCCTTCCCCATGACCCTAGAGAGGCAGGAGCAGCGTGCAGTCGGATTTGCCAGGATCGCCGACATCCCCATGGTGCAGGGCGCCATTGACTGCACGCATGTGGCTATGCGGGCACCTATCGACAATGCCGAGGATTACCGCAACCGGAAGGGCTACCATTCCCTCAATGTACAGCTGGTGTGTGACCACAGGCAGCGCATCCTAGCTGTCAATGCCCGCTTTCCAGGAAGCAGCCACGATGCATTTATCCTGCGCCAGACTACTGTGGCTGACATGTTCGAGGCACAGCCTCCACCAAGGGGATGGCTTATTGGGGACAAGGGCTACCCTTTGTGCACATGGCTCATGACCCCGCTCCGCGCGCCCAGGACCCCTGCGGAGGAGGCATACAACGAAAGCCATCAAGCCACAAGGAACATCATAGAGCAAACGATTGGCGTCCTGAAGCAACGGTTCCGCTGCCTGGATCGTTCCGGCGGATCTCTACAGTATTCGCCGGATAGAGTCTCCCAGTTCGTTGTCGTTTGCTGCATGCTGCACAACCTGGCTATCCGCAGGACTCAGGCACTGCCACCTCACGTTGGGCCACCACCTCAGGAGGACGAGCAGGAGGACCATGAGGAGGAGGGGGAGGAGGAGGAGGAGTACCAGCCCAGAAGGGAGCCACAAGGTCCAAGGGCCGTCCGCCGGCGGCTTATTGAACGACACTTCTAGGCCCCCTGTCAGGGAATGGCCTGTGGCAATGAACGCACCTGAATGCAGCCGCTCCGCAAGCCCTCAGCCGGTTAACGCAACAACCACTTGAAACATGACACCTGGACAAGCTGAATAAATAAAAAGCTTTATTTAACAAACTCAGGGCCCTTCCCACATGAAACAGAAAAACAGACAAGACCCCCAAAAAACAGTGAAAAACATATCTCACTCCCACAACCTGGGGAGGAATAACAAAACTTGTCAATCCAATTGGCCTTCATCTTCGGCCTTTCCAAAATAAGCCCCCCCCCTCCAGAACACAAACACCCCCATATAAAAAACAGTTGCCGACACCCTCTACTTGGTGTGCCGAGAGGGCGAGTCCTTGTGCAGGCTTCTCCGGCCCCTGCCCGACCTGTTGCTCCGCCTCAACCTGGGCCCTGTGGGTGTTGGAAGGCTGAGGGAAGGCTCCTGAGGGCCACAATGCGTAATGGCAGATGCCCTTGGGGGTCGGCCTAGACGAGGTCCGGCCCTGGAGGGGTCGGCTGCTGACTGCTGCAGCTGTGGCTGGGCAGCATCAGTCTCTGCAGCAGCTCATCGCACCTTGGCTGGGGGAGTGGCAGTGGCGGCTGCAGCAATGGGGGCAAGCTGGCTGATGCCAAGCGCTCGCTGGTCGCCAGAGACACTGGCACTCGGCCGTGCTGGCACTGCAGCAAGCGCAACAATCTGGTGGAGGCCAGACCGCTGTGCTGCAGCAGGGCGGCGGGTGCCCTGTCGATGCTTCCGTGACACAGCGAGTGTGGCAGAAGTGAGTGCCCGAGCTGCCCTGTTCTGTGCCCGCATCAGATCAGCCAGTGTCTGCACGGCACCACTCATGAACTCGCGACTCGCGTCCTGTGCTGCCGCGAGTTGGTCGACACCCCTGGCCTGTGCTGCCGCGAGTTGCTCGACACCCCTGGCCTGTGAGTCCCCGAAAGCGGCCACACTATGAGCCAGGGACTCAATGGCCTGAGGCAACTGTCCCACAACCCCCATGAACTCGTTGTGGCGCCGCTCGGAGGCCGCGGACATTTCATCGAGGAGGCGCACCTTCTGGGCGAGGACCGTCTCCGGACTGGAGGGTGGACTCTCCATCTGGGGAGAAGGCCGCCGAGCTGCCCGACCCTTCCTGCGTGCCTGGACGCCACTGGGCCCAGCAACTGCCCTTCCCTGCAACACTTCCCCCCTCTGGGGAGAAGGCAGCCGTGCTGCCCGACCCTTCCCGCGTGCCTGGACGCCACTGGGCCCAGGAGCTGCACCCCCCTGCAACACTTCCCCCTGGCTCTCCTCCAGGCAAGACGTGTCCCCTCCATTGCCATCCCCTGGCGCGGATGAGGGTTCCCCCGATGTGCCGCCTTCCTCTTGGTCCTCGTCGTCCTCCTCTTCCGAGGGACTGGCACTCTCAGCTTCATGGACCTCCTCCTCACCAGCTGAAAGCAGGAAGGCACAAGAGTAGCTTTAGAGTGAGGACAGGGCGTCAGCGAGGGAGGCATGAGTGGTGGCATTATGCGCATTGGTCCGACAGTGGCAAAGGATGTAGATCTGAAGCGCAAGGGGAACGAGAGAGGTCCAAACGGTCATGTCCTTACCATTGGGGCCCAGCACAGGGTCAGCATCTCCAATAGCAACGGGGCCAACCACCCAGCCATGCATGAGTCGAGCCACGTGCTCCTCCAGGCCACTGAGCTCCTGGAACTGGCCACGGCCTCCCCCGGTGACATTCCGGCTCTTCATATTCTTGGCCAGCTTGGCCTGCAAGAGAAAGGACGGCCTCTAAGTACAGTGTGTTGCCCTGTTGTTGTCTGCACTGCCTCCCATGGTCGAATAGCATGGCCAGTGTGGTGCCCTGTTGTTGTGTGCACTGCCTCCCATGGTAGAATAGCATGGCCAGTGTGGTGCCCTGTTGTTGTGTGCACTGCCTCCCATGGTCGAATAGCATGGCCAGTGTGGTGCCCTGTTGTTGTGTGCACTGCCTCCCATGGTCGAATAGCATGGCCAGTGTAGTGCCCTGTTGTTGTGTGCACTGCCTCCCATGGTCGAATAGCATGGCCAGTGTGGTGCCCTGTTGTTGTGTGCACTGCCTCCCATGGTCGAATAGCATGGCCAGTGTGGTGCCCTGTTGTTGTGTGCACTGCCTCCCATGGTCGAATAGCTTGGCCAGTGTGTAAAGTGCAGAAAGTGCTATTGATGATCATGCCAGTGCCATAGCTGCGGGAGGAGGGATGGCCATTAGGCCTTTGAGGTCCCTTTGCCCATAATGTGAGGTGCACATGCAAGGATGAGGAGAACACTGGAAAGGGTACTCACCCTGACCATCCGAGTGAGGTTGTTGTACTTCTTGCGGCATTGGTCCGCACTCCTGGGGACATCGCTGGTGGATGACACCCTGTGGGCGATTTCCCTCCAGGCTCTCCTGTACTGCCCCCTGGGAGCCTTCTTGCCACTGTCCGGGCACAAGATCTCTCTTTTCTTTTCCAAACCCCTAAGCAGCACCCTCAAAGCATGCTCTGAGAAGCGCTGCGCTCGTTCACGGGCCTTCTGCATGGCTTCAGGCGCTATTTGGGTCCACCAGCAGTGTTCAGGCCTAGCTGCAGGGCTCCACTATCCAGGGCGTGGCAGCAGACAAAGTCGACCCTTCCCCCTTTAAGAGCTGGCCGGCGTCAGGGTGTCTGCTGTCAATCAAAACATGACCGCACCTGCGCTGCGCCCGGCCTCGGCGTTATCAGTCCGCACCGCCGGCTTAGCGCCTAAAGATAGGAGTGCAACGCCAGTTTCAGCGCTCGCCCAAACTCCTTGGCCAAATCTACTGAATTTCGGCGAAATGGCCTACACTTTCCGGCGGGCGCTAACTTTAGCGCCCGCCCGACTTTAGCGCCCCAGAAGTGGCGCGACTGAATTTCTAGGCCAATTAGCTTACATCAGCAGAAAACCTTAAAGGAAATACCGCTGGAAAAGGGTATAAATATTGAACTCTCAAATGGGATAGCAGACTTGCTGTAATCGGGCAAAGCGATTCTCGGCTTCAGAGGCAGGGCTCTGTAAGTCTCCAACTCTTTGTACCTCGGGGATCAAAGGTATTTGATTTTGGTGGATATCCTGTAGAAAACTAAGAACTGTAAAACTGCACTGCTGTGATCTGTCTGCTGCCCCGTATCCTAATTCACACCAAGGCCCATTCACCCATAAGTCTGCTTGCTGACCTACAATGGCTCCCGGACCGAAAACCCCTCGATATTAAAATTCTCATCCTTGATTTCAAATCCTTCAGTGGCCTCGCCCCTCCCTATCTCTGTAACCTCCTCTAGCTCTACATACCTCCCTACCTCTGTAACCTCCTCCAGCCCTACAACCCTCCCTATTCCTGTAACCTCCTCCAGCCCCTACGACCCTCCCTATCCCTGTAACCTCCTCCAGCCCTACAACCCTCCCTGTCTCTGTAACCTCCTCCAGCCCCTACAACCCTCCCTATCTCTGCAACCTCCTCCAGCCCTACAACGCTCCCTATCTCTGTAACCTCCTCCAGCACCTACAACCCTCCCTATCTCTGAAACCTCCTCCAGCCCCACAACCCTCCCTATCTCTGTAAGCTCCTCCAGCCACTACACCCTCCCTATCTCTGTAACCTCCGCCAGCCCTACAACCCTCCCTATCTCTGTAACCTCCTCCAGCCTGAGTTACCTCCATAACTCTCTAACCTCCTCCAGCACCTACAACCCTCCCTATCTCTGTAACCTCCTCCAGCCCTACAACCCCCCTATATCTGTAACCTCCTCCAGACCTACAACCCTCCCTATCTCTGTAATCTCCTCCAGACCTACAACCCTCCCTATCTCTGTAACCTCCTCCAGCCCTACAACCCTCCCTATCTCTGTAACCTCGTCCAGCCCCTACAACCCTCCCTATCTCTGTAACCTCCTCCAGCCCTACAACCCTCCCTATCTCTGTAACCTCCTCCAGCCCTACAACACTCCCTATCTCTGTAACCTCGTCCAGCCCTACAACCCTCCCTATCTCTGTAACCTCGTCCAGCCCTACAACCCTCCCTATCTCTGTAACCTCCTCCAGCCCTACAACCTCCCTATATCTGTAACCTCCTCCAGCCCTACAACCCTCCCTATCTCTGTAACCTCCTCCAGCCCTACAACCCTCCCAGATCTCTGCCCTCCTCCAATTCTGGTCTCTTGCCCATCACACTGATTTTAATCACACCACCATTGGTGGCCGTGCCTTTAGTTGCCTGGCCCCTAAGCTCTGGAATTCCCTCCATTAACCTCTCTTCCTCTCTCTCCTCCTTTAAGACTCTCCTGAAAACCTACCTCTTTGGCCAAGCATTTGATCACCTGCCCTAACATTTTCTTCCTTGGCTCGGTGTTAAATTTTTTTGTAATCGCTCCTGTGAAGCGCCTCGGGACGTTTTACCATGTTAAAGGCAGCTGTATAAATGTAAGTTGTTGTTGTTGTCTGACCTTCCATCAATGGCCGCTTCTCAGTGATGTTGTCCTCCGCGAGAGGGACTTCCTCCTTGATGTCGGGCTGTGTACGGAGACTTCCCTCATCGCCAGTCCCTCCTTCAGGTCCATCCTTCCCCTCTGCTCCACCACCCAATGTTCCTCCGTTATCTGTGGCCAGTTCCTCGGACAGGGCGGGTCCGTATTCCATTCCGTCTCACCAACTGAAACATTGACAATTGTAACAACACTCCAAGGACCTGGGTACACGCTAAAGAACATAGAGTCATAGAGTCGTAACGGCACACAAGGAGGCCATTCGGCCCATCGAGTCCATGCTCTGCAGAGCAATCCAGTCAGTCCCATTCCCCCGCTCTATCCCCGTAGCCCTGCAAGTTTATTTCCCTCAAGTGCCTATCCAGTCTCCCCTTGAAAACATTGAGTGTCTCCGCTTCCACCACTTCCGTCGGCAGCGAGTTACAGGTCATCACCACTCGCTGCGTAAAAAAGTTTCTCCTCACATCCCCCCCCCCGTATCTCTTGCCCAAAACCTTAAATCTGTGTCCCCTAGTCCTTGTACCATCAACGTGGGAACAGACTTTCCCCGTCTAGCCTATCCAAACCCGTCATAATCTTGTACACATCTATCCAATCACCCCTCAACCTCCTTTGCTCTGATGAAAACAAATCCAGCTTCTCCAACCTGTCCTTGTAACTAAGATCCCCCATCCCTGGAACCATTCTGGTAAATCTCCTCTGCACCCTCTCAAGGGCCTTCACATCCTTCCTAAAGTGTGGTGACCAGAACTGGACGCAATACTCCAGTTGTGGCCTCACCAGCGCTGTCTAAACCTCTCTCAGTATAAAGGGGTTGGACACATCAACCTGGTGTTTATGTCGTGGAATCGATCATACTGGAAAAGTTGCAATAAAATTATCCGGATTGAAGGGTTTCCTCTCTCTCCACCCTCTCCTCAAAGTTCCAAGTGTGAACGGCCATTATAGCATTTTTATTCATTACTGTTTTCAGAAATAGAGAAAGAGAGAGAAAAATGGACAGAGAGAACCGGCCAGAGACCGGCAGAAACAGGTAGAAAGAGAGAGAGAGATACAGAGAGAGAGTCGCAGAGAGAGGGAGAGAGAAACAGAGAGAGAGAGAGAGAGAGAGAGAGAAATGGACAGAGAGAACTGGCCAGAGACCGGCAGAAACAGGTAGAAAGAGAGAGAGAGATACAGAGAGAGACAGAGAGAGAGAGAGAGAGGGAGAGAGAAACAGAGAGAGAGAGAGAGAGAGACAGAGAAGCAGAGAGAGAGAGAGAGAAACAGAGAGAGAGAGAGAGAGACAGAGAAGCAGACAGAGAGAGACAGAGAGAGAGAGAGAGACAGAGAGAGAGAGAGACAGAGAGAGAGAGAGAGACACAGAGAGAGAGAGAGAGAGACAGACAGACAAAAAGAGAGAGGCAGATAGAAAATGAGACAGAGAGGGAGAAGGAGACAGAGAGAGCGAGTGAGAGAATGAAACAGAGAAACAGACAGAGTGACAGAAACAGAAAGAGAGAGATGCAGAGAAAGGGAGAGAGAAACACAGAGAGAGAGAGAAGAGGCAGATAGAAAATGAGACCGAGAAACGCACAGAGATAGAGACAAACAGGCAGAGCGTGAGAGAGAGACAGAGAGAGACAGAGAGAGAAAGTCAACCAGATGCCAACAGAAACAGAGAGACAGAGAGAGATGGAGAGAGAAACAAAGAGATAGGAACAGAGAGAAAGAACCAGAGCGAGAGAGAGAAACAGAGTGAAGGAGAGACACAAAGGGAGGGAGAGAGACACACACAGAGTGAGAGACAGAGAGAATGAGGGACAGAGAAAGAGAGAGAGAGAGACAGAAACAGAGACAGAAAGAGAGAGAGACACCGAGGGAGCAAGAGAAAAACAGAGCGAGAGAGAGAAACAGAGCGAGACACAGAAAAACAAAGATAGAGAAACAGGAAGAGCGAGAAAGACAGATAGAGAGCGAGACAGACGGACAGGGAGAGAGAGAGACACACATAGTGAGAAAGAGAGAGAATGTGAATATCATGCTGTCTTAATGACCCTGTTTTTGACAGACCTTTAAGATATGTTTGGAGCAGGAGACTTTAATCCCCTAGACCTCACACCCTGATCTAGACAGGCAAAAACTACTAGGTACAAATCTTCCGTATTTGTGGAGAACTTAAAGAGATTCTCTACAATATTTTGCCCTTCCAACCTGTATGTTCTGCCCTGCATTCAGTTCCTGAGGGAGACCCAAGTAAAACACTGACTGTTCCTATCTCTGAACCCACTGATCGAGCCAGCCCAGATCCAGGTTTGGCACACATATTGATCCTGTTCATTCTGTACAGTTCTCGACATTGTATAAGCTGTGGCTCACTGGGTAGCCCAATCAACTCTGAGTCAGAAGATCGTGGGTTAGAGATAATAGTCCAAGCACTCGAGACCAATAATCGAGCCTGACACTCCCGGTGCCAGTACTGAGTGAAGGCTGCACTGTCGGAGGGGCAGCACTGATGGAACGCAGCACTGTCAGAGGGGCAGTAATGAGGGAGCGCTGCACTGTCAGAGGGGCAGTACTGAAGGAGCGCTGCACTGTCAGAGGGGCAGTACTGAGGGAGCGCTGCACTGTCAGAGGGGCAGTACTGAAGGAGCGCTGCACTGTCAGAGGGGCAGTACTGAAGGAGCGCTGCACTGTCAGAGGGGCAGTACTGAGGGAGTGCTGCACTGTCAGAGGGGCAGTACTGAGGGAGTGCTGCACTGTCAGAGGGGCAGTGCTGAGGGAGCGCTGCACTGTCAGAGTGGCAGTACTGAAGGAGCGCTGCACTGTCAGAGGGGCAGTACTGAAGGAGCGCTGCACTGTCAGAGGGGCAGTACTGAGGGAGCGCTGCACTGTCAGAGGGGCAGTACTGAGGGAGCGCTGCACTGTCAGAGGGGCAGTACCGAGGGAGCGGCGGACTCTCAGAGGGGCAGTACTGAGTGAGCGCTGCACTGTCGGAGGGGCAGTACTGAGGGAGCGCTGCACTGTCAGAGGGGCAGTACTGAGGGAATGCTGCACTGTTGGAGGGGCAGTACTGAGGGAGCGCTGCATTGTCACAGGGGTAGTACTGAGGGAGCGCTGCACTGTCAGAGGGGCAGTACTGAAGGAGCGCTGCACTGTCGGAGGGGCAGTACTGAGGGAGCGCTGCACTGTCAGAGGGGCAGTACTGAGGGAGCGCTGCACTGTCAGAGGGGCAGTACTGAAGGAGCACTGCACTGTCAGAGGGGCAGTACTGAAGGAGCGCTGCACTGTCAGAGGGGCAGTACTGAAGGAACGCTGCACTGTCAGAGGGGCAGTACTGAGGGAGCACCAGACTGTCAGAGGGGCAGTACAGAGGGAGCGCTGCACTGTCAAAGGGGCAGTACTGAGGGAGCGCCGGACTGTCAGAGGGGCAGCACTGAGGGAGCACTGCACTGTCAGAGGGGCAGTACTGAGGGGGTGCTGCACTATCGGAGGGGCAGCACTGAGGGAGCGCTGCACTGTCAGAGGGGCAGTACTGAGGGGGTGCTGCACTATCGGAGGGGCAGTACTGAGGGAGCGCTGCATTGTCACGGGGTAGTACTGAGGGAGCACTGCACTGTCAGAGGGGCAGTACTGAAGGAGCGCTGCACTGTCAGAGGGGCAGTACTGAGGGAGTGCTGCACTGTCACATTGGTAATACTGAGGGAGCGCTGCACTGTCAGAGGGGCGGCACTGAGGGAGTTCTGCACTGTCACTGTGGCAGTACTGAGGAGCGCCAGACTGGCTGAGGGGCAGTACTGAGGGAGCGCTGCACTGTCGGAAGGGCAGCACTGAGGGAGCGCTGCATTGTCAGAGGGGCAGTACTGAGGGAGCGCCGCACTGTCGGAGGGGCAGTGCTGAGGGAGCGCCGCACTGTCGGAGGGGCAGTACTGAGAGAGCGCCGCACTGTCGGAGGGTCAGTACTGAGGGAGCGCCGCACTGTTGGAGGGGCAGTACTGAGGGAACGGCGCACTATTGGAGGGGCAGTACTGAGGGAGCGCCTCACTGTCGGAGGGGCAGTACTGAGGGAGCGCCGCACTGTCGGAGGGGCAGTACTGATGGAGCGCTGCACTGTCACATGTGTAGTACTAAGGGAGCGCTGCACTGTCAGAGGGGCAGTACTGATGGAGTTCTGCACTGTCACTGTGGCAGTGCTGAACGAGCGCCGCACTGTCGGAGGGGCAGTATTGAGGGAGCATCGCACAGTCGGAGGGGCAGTACTGAGGGAGCGCTGCACTGTTGGAGGGGCAGTACTGAGGGAGCGCTGCACTGTCACACAGGTAGTACTGAGGCAGCACTGCACTGTCAGAGGGGCAGTACTGAGGGAGAACTGTACTGTCGGAGGGGCAGTACTGAAGGAGTTCTGCACTGTCACTGTGGCAGTACTGAGGTAGAGCTGCACTGTCGGCGGGGCAGTACTGAGGCAGCGCTGCACTTTCACAGGGGCAGTACTGAGGGAACACTTTACTGTCGGACGGCAGTACTGAGGGAGTTCTGCACTGTCACTGTGGCAGTACTGAGGTAGAGCTGCACTGTCAGCGGGGCAGTACTGAGGGAGCGCTGCACTGTCAGAGGGGCAGCACTGAGGGAGCTCTGCACTGTCGGAGAGACAGTACTGAGGGAGCGCTGCACTGTCGGAGAGACAGTACTGAGGGAGCACCGCACTGTCGGTGGGGCAGTACTGAGGGAGCACCGCACTGTCGGAGGGGCAGTACTGAGGGAGCGCTGCACTGTCGGAGAGACAGTACTGAGGGAGCGCCGCACTGTCGGTCGGCAGTACTGAGGGAGCGCCGCACTGTCGGAGGGGAAGTACTGAGGGAGGGCGGCACTGTCGGAGGGGCAGTACTGAGGGAGCGCTGCACTGTCGGAGGGGCAGTACTGAGGTAGCGCTGCACTGTCGGAGGGGCAGTACTGAGGCAGCGCTGCACTGTCAGAGGGGCAGTACTGAGGGAGTGCTGCACTGTCGGAGGGGCAGTACTGAGGGAGCGCTGCACTGTCGGAGGGGCATTACTGAGGGAGGTCTGCACTGTCGGAGGGTCAGTACTGAGGGAGTGCTGCACTGTCACAGGGGCTGTTATTCGGATGAGACGTTAAACCGGTGTCCCCGTCTGCCCTCTCAGGTTGATGTAAATGATCCCACAGCCCCTATTTCGATAGACCAGCAGGCGGGAGTTCTCCCCGGTGTCCTGTGCCCAATATGTATCTCTCCACCAACACTACTTAAAAATACCAGACTATCTGGCAATTTATCACATTGGCTGTTTCTGGGAGCTTGCTGTGCTCAAAATGGCATGTCCTTACATGACAACAGTGAGCACACTTCAGAAAACAATTACTGCGTTGGCTGTGAAGCGCGTTGGGACATCCTGAGGTGGTGAAAGCCGCTGTAGAAATGGGACTCCGTCATTGTATTGTCGCACCACACACATGACAGTTCTCCCTTTCTCCTACATTCGAGGCCGCAGGTTGAGTCATTAAGGGTGACATTCAGGTTTGTTTCTCCTTTTCCATATCAGGGACCCAGTAAAGGAGCTGAGACAATACTCGGCCCTCCCAGCCTTATCTTCACGCTCCACATGTTGCTGGGAGGCCCCCTCAACTACTCTGAGTAAGGCTTTCGGCCTTGTCATGTCTTCTTGCTGACTAACATAGAAACATAGAAACATAGAAGATAGGAGCAGGAGTAGGCCATTCGGCCCCTCGAGCCTGCTCCGCCATTCAATGAGATCCTGGCTGATCATCCAAATTCAGTACCCTGTCCCTGCCTTCTCCCCATATCCCTTGATCCCTTTAGCCTTAAGAAATATATCTAACTCCTTCTTGAATATATTTAATGAATTGGCCTCAACTGCCTTGTGTGGTAGAGAATTCCACAGGTTCACCACTCTCTGGGTGAAGAAATTCCTCCTCATCTCCGTCCTAAATGGCTTACCCCTTATCCTTAGACTGTGACCCCTGGTTCTGGACTCCCCGCCATCGGGAACATCCTTCCTGCATCTAGTCTGTCCAATCCTGTTAGAATTTTATAAGTTTCAATGAGATCCCCTCTCATTCTTCTAAACTCCAGCAATTATAAGCCCAATCGACCCAATCAGTACTGCCCCTCCGACAGTGCAGCGCTCCCTCAGTACTGCCCCTCCGACAGTGCAGCGCTCCCTCAGTACTGCCCCTCCGACAGTGCAGCGCTCCCTCAGTACTGCCCCTCCGACAGTGCAGCGCTCCCTTAGTACTGCCCCATCGACAGTGCAGCGCTCCCTCAGTACTGCCCGTCCAACAGTGCAGCACTCCCTCAGTACTGACCCTCCGACAGTGCAGTGTTCCCTCAGTACTGCCCATCCAACAGTGCAGCGCTCCCTCAGTACTGACCCTCCGACAGTGCAGCGTTCCCTCAGTACTGCCCGTCCGACAGTGCAGCACTCCCTCAGTACTGCCCCTCTCCAGTTCAGTGCTCCCTCAGTACTGCCCCTCCGACAGTGCAGCACTCCCTCAGTACTGAACCTCCGACAGTGCAGTGCTCCCTCAGTACTGCCCCTCCAACAGTGCAGCACTCCTTCGGTACTGCCCCTTTGACAGTGCAGCGCTCCCTCAGTACTGCCCCCTCCCACAGTGCAGCACTCCCTCAGTACTGCCCCTCCGACAGTGCAGTACTCCCTCTCCGACAGTGCAGCACTCCCTCAGTACTGCCCCTCCGACAGTGCAACGCTCCCTCAGTACTGCCCCTCTGACAGTGCGGCGCTCCCTCAGTACTGGCACCAGGGAAAGTCGGCCTTGATTATGTGCTCAAGTCTCTGGAGTGGGACGCGAACCCATGACCTTGTGACTCAGAGGCAGGAGTGCTGCCCACTGAGCCAAGGCTGACACTCAACCATGGAAGCTCAACAACGTAAATACAGCCCTTAGTCACTCAGAGAGAAGACAGGGATTCTATACCCCCAGACCTGGTCCCTTCTGCAGTAACCCTCTCGCCCACCCTTCCTTGTGATAAGTCACACTAATGCGGGTCGATTGAACAGCATCTCAAAGTTTAACAAGCACAGTTCTGAAATTATTCCTGCCACCTCCTTACTTACGTGCCGCCTAGGTTGGGTCTCCCCTGGAACAGGAAGTGAGCCTGCCTGACAATCCTGACCAGCCCATCTCTCGGGTGTAACCTTGCGGGAGGACTGACTACATCACGAGCGACAACCCACTACACTGAGCCTTTCGCAGCAGAGATAAACACTGGGCTTGTCTCCCTGACCGACGTTTCGGATAAGAACATGAGAAATAGATCATTGCAAAGTCACCGCGCAGTCACAGCACAGAAACAGGCCATTCCGCCCAACCGCTCCGCGCCGCAGTTTGTGATCTACACGAGTCTCCTCCTGCCCCTCTTCATCTCACCCCATCAACATACCCTCCCATTCCCTTCTCCCTCATGTGTTTATCCAGCTTCCCCTTAAATGCCTCTCTGCTATTCAGCTCAACTCCCTGTGGTAACGCGTTCCACATTCTCACCACTCTCTGGGTAAAGAAGTTTCTCCTGAATTCCCCATTGGATTTATTAGTGTCTATCTTATATTGATGGCCCCTAGTTCTGGTGTCGCCCCCAAGTGGACACATCCTCTCTACGTTGACCCTATCAAACCCTTTCCTAATTTTAAAGACCGCCATCAGGTCACCCCTCAGCCTTCTCTTTTCCAGAGAAAAGAGCCCCAGCCTGTTCAGTCTATTCTGATAGGTATACCATCGCCATTCTGGTGTCATCCTAGTGGATCTTTTCTGCACCTTCTCCAGTGCCCCATACTCAGTTCAGTTCAGTTCAGTTCAGTTCAAATGCTTTATTGGCATGAAAGTTTACAGAGAACCATATTGCCAAAGCTTACATAGCAAAAAGGTACAGTTTTCCAACATTCTGTAGGTGTCAATCGATTTGACATTTGTTGGGTATATACAATATTACTTTTAAACAATATTAATTTTAAACAGTCTTTCTACTTCATTTGGTACGTTCAATATTAATTTTAAACAGTCTTACTTTTAAACAGTCCTCAGGTTGTGACATGTTGTTACATATTTAGCCCCAAGGTATGGTCTGTCTCCTTCTCCTAGGACTAATCTCAATTTTGACAGATCATCCAATTCCTTGAAATCTGGGGTTGTTTGGCTTAGCTTGTTGAATAATATGTTTCTTGATGTGTTGAATTTTTCGCATTTTAGGAGGAAATGCATTTCTGTTTCAACCTCGCCAGCCAGACATTGATCGCATATTCTATTCTCTCTAGGCTGCCAGGATTTCTTGTATCTGCCTTTTTCAATTTCCAGTTGGTGGTCGCTTAGTCTGTACCTGGTGAGGGTCTGTCTCTGTTTTGTGTCTCTGATGGTCGTGAGGTAGTCTGCCAGTTTATATTCTCTTTTTAGGGCCCGGTAACATTCTAATCTGCTTTGGCTTTCGGTTATTTTGTTCCAATGTTCCAGGTAGGTTTCTTTGCATTTTTTAATGATTTGGTTCACTCGGATTGGTGTTTGGACGGCTGTGTTGGTCTGGGGCTGGTCAGGGTTACTCTTTCTATAACAGGAGCAAGAGTCGGCCATACGGCCCCTTGGGCCTGCTCCACCAGTCAATAAGATCACGGCTGATCTTCTACCTCCACTCCACTTTCCCGCCCTCTCCCCATATCCCTCGATTCCCTGAGTATCCAAAAATCTATCGATCTCAGTCTTGAATATACCCAATGACTGAGCCTCCACAGCCCTCTGGGGCAGAGAATTCCAAAGATTCACCTCCCTCTGAGGGAAGACATTTCTCCTCATCTCAGTCCCTAATTGGCCGACCCCTTATTCTGAGGCGGTGACCCCTGGTTCTAGACTCGCCACCTCCCCTTCAGGAAGTGCAAGCCAGATCACAACAACTGGGTTCTCCCTGGTGTCCTGGGGCCAATATGCATTCCTCAACCAAAGATCACTAAAATAGGTTTATCTGGTCAAGGTCACATTGCTGTTTGTGGGACCTTGCTGTGCGCAAACTGGCTCCGGCATGTCTTACATTACAACAGTGGTTACACTTCAATAAGTACTTCATTGGCTGTAATGTGCTTTGGGACGTCCTGAGGTCATGAATGGTGCTATATAAATGTAAGTCTTTCTTTCTTTATTTCTTTCTTTCTCTCTTTCTCTCTTTCTTTCTCTCTTTCTTTCTTTCTCTCTTTCTTTCTTCCTTTCTTGTACATCGGATATACGGCACAGAAACAGGCCATTCGGCCCAACCAGTCCATGCCGGCGTTGATGCTCCACTCGAACCTCCTCCCATCTTTCCTCCTCTAACTCTCTCAGTGTAACCCTCGATTCCGTTCTCCCTCATATGTTTGTCCGGCCTCCCCTTAAATGTATCCATACTATTCGCCTCAACCACTCCCTGTGGCAGCGAGTTCCACATTCTCACCACTCTCTGGGTAAAGAAGTCTCTCCTGAATTCCCGATTGGATTTCTTGGTGACGATCTTATATTGATGGGCCTCTAGTTATGCTCTTCCCCACAAGTGGAAACACTCTCTCTGTATCCACTCGATCAAAACCTGTCATAGTTTTAAAGACCTCTATTATGTCACCCCTCAGCCTTCTCTAGAGAAAAGAGACCCAGCCTGTTCATCCTTTCCTGATATGTAAACCCTCGCAGATCTGGTATCATCCTTGGAAATCTTCTCTGCACCCTCTCCAGTGCCTCGATATACTTTTGATAATATGGCGATCATCTATCATTTTCTCTTTCTTTCTCTCGTTCTTTCTCTTTTTCTTTCTTTCCTGTTTCCTTCCTTTCTTTAATGAGGTGGAGGGATATTGTTCCTGCTATTGGACAAGTTGTAACAGTAGATGGGATTGTATTCCACCGTGCAAAGTCAGTCAAGAGAACCCCCTCATCCTGTGTTCTGACCACACTTAATCCACTAAATCAGCAGGAGTATTCTGCCTTCGACTATTCCAACGCTCTCCTGTCCAGCCATACACTTTGCAACCTGTTTAAACTTGATCTCCTCCGAAACTCCTGCAGCCCCGCCTCGCACCAAGTCCCGTACACCCATCTTACGCTGTGCTCGCTGACCCGATCCGGCAACGCCTCGATTTTAAAATTCCCATCATTGTTTTCAAATCATTCCATAGTCTCACCCCTCCCTATCTCTGTAAACTCCTCCAGCCCCTACAACCCTCCCTATCTCTGTAACCTCCTCCAGCCCTACAACCCTCCCTATCTCTGTAACCTCCTCCAGCCCCTACAACCCTCCCTATCTCTGTAACCTCCTCCAGCCCTACAACCCTCCCTATCTCTGTAACCTCCTCCAGCCCCTACAACCCTCCCTATCTCTGTAACCTCCTCCAGCCCTACAACCCTCCCTATCTCTGTAAACTCCTCCAGCCCGACAACCCTCCCTATCTCTGTAACCTCCTCCAGCCCTTACAACCCTCCCTATCTCTGTAACCTCCTCCAGCCCCTACAACCCTCCCTATCTCTGTAACCTCCTCCAGCCCCTACAACCCTCCCTATCTCTGTAACCTCCTCCAGCCCTACAACCCTCCCTATCTCTGTAACCTCCTCCAGCCCCTACAACCCTCCCTATCTCTGTAACCTCCTCCAGCCCCTACAACCCTCCCTATCTCTGTAACCTCCTCCAGCCCTACAACCCTCCCTATCTCTGTAACCTCCTCCAGCCCCTACAACCCTCCCTATCTCTGTAACCTCCTCCAGCCCCTACAACCCTCCCTATCTCTGTAACCTACTCCAGCCCCTACAACCCTCCCTATCTCTGTAACCTCCTCCAGCCCTTACAACCCTCCCTATCTCTGTAACCTCCTCCAGCCCCTACAACCCTCCCTATCTCTGTAACCTCCTCCAGCCCTACAACCCTCCCTATCTCTGTAACCTCCTCCAGCCCTACAACCCTCCCTATCTCTGTAACCTCCTCCAGCCCCTACAACCCTCCCTATCTCTGTAACCTCCTCCAGCCCCTACAACCCTCCCTATCTCTGTAACCTCCTCCAGCCCTACAACCCTCCCTATCTCTGTAACCTCCTCCAGCCCCTACAACCCTCCCTATCTCTGTAACCTCCTCCAGCCCCTACAACCCTCCCTATCTCTGTAACCTCCTCCAGCCCTACAACCCTCCCTATCTCTGTAACCTCCTCCAGCCCCTACAACCCTCCCTATCTCTGTAACCTCCTCCAGCCCCTACAACCCTCCCTATCTCTGTAACCTCCTCCAGCCCTACAACCCTCCCTATCTCTGTAATCTCGACGATCCCTATAACCCTCCCTATCTCTGTAACCTCCTCCAGCCCTACAACCCTCCCTATCTCTGTAACCTCCTCCAGCCCCTACAACCCTCCCTATCTCTGTAACCTCCTCCAGCCCTACAACCCTCCCTATCTCTGTAACCTCCTCCAGCCCCTACAACCCTCCCTATCTCTGTAACCTCCTCCAGCCCCTACAACCCTCCCTATCTCTGTAACCTCCTCCAGCCCTACAACCCTCCCTATCTCTGTAATCTCGACGATCCCTATAACTCTCCCTATCTCTGTAACCACCTCCAGCCCCTAAAACCCTCCCTATCTCTCCAATTGGGTGAATGGGCAGAAACATGGCAAATGCACAATAATGTGGATAAATGTGAGGTTATCCACTTTGGTGGCAAAAACAGGAAGGCAGATTATTATTTGAAAGGCAATAGATTGGGAGAAGGGGAACCTGGGTGTTCTTGTGCACCAGCCGCTGAAGGTAAGCATGCAGGTGCAGCAGGCTGTTAAGAAGGCAAATGGTATGTTGGCCTTCGTAGCAAGAGGGTTCGAGTACAGGAACAAGGATGTCTTGCTACAGTTGTACAGGGCCTTGGTGAGACCGCACCTTGAGTATTGTGTGCAGTTTTGGTCGCCTTACCTGAGGAAGGACGTACTTGCCATGGAAGGAGTGCAGCGAAGATTCACCAGGCTGATACCTGGGATGGCAGGAATGACGTATGAGGAGAGATTGTGTCGATTGGGATTATACTCACTGGAGTTTAGAAGATTGAGAGGGGATCTCATCGAAACCTATAAAATTCTGTCAGGCCTGGACAGGCTAGATGCAGGAAGGATGTTTCTGATGGCCGGGGAGTCCAGAACCAGGGGTCATAGTCTAAGGATAAGGGGTAAGCATTTTAGGACTGAAATGAGGAGGAATTTCTTCACCCAGAGAGTGGTGAACCTGTGGAATTCTCTGCCACAGAGGGCGGTGGATGCCAGTTCATTAAATATATTCAAAAAAGAGTTGGATATATTTCTTGAGGCTAAAGGGATCAAGGGATATGGGGAGAAGGCAGGGACAGGGTACTGATTTTGGATGATCAGCCATGATCTCATTGAATGGCAGAGCAGGCTCGAAGGGCCGAATGGCCTACTCCTGCTCCTATCTTCAATGTTTCTGTGTTTATATGTAACCTCCTCCAAACCCACAACCCTCCCTATCTCTGTAACATCCTCCTGCCCTACAACCCTCCCTATCTCTGTAACCTCCTCCAGCCCCTACAACCCTCCCTATCTCTGTAACCTCCTCCAACCCCTACAATCCTCCCTATCTCTGTAACCTCCTCCAGCCCTACAACCCTCCCTATCTCTGTAACCTCCTCCAGCCCCTACAACCCTCCCTATCTCTGTAACCTCCTCCAGCCCCTACAACCCTACGTATCTCTGTAACCTCCTCCAGCCCCTACAACCCTACGTATCTCTCTAACCTCCTCCAGCCCCTACAAACTTCCCTAACTCTGTAACCACCTCCAGCCCTACAACCCTCCCTCTCTCTGTAAACCTCTCCAGCCCCGACAACCCTCCCTATCTCTGGAGTCTCCTCCAGCCCCTACAACACTCCCTATCTCTGTAACCTCCTCCAGCCCTACAACCTTCCCTCTCTCTGTAACCTCCTCCAGCCCCTACAACCCTCCCTCTCTCTGTAACCTCCTCCAGCCCTAAAACCCTCCCTATCTCTGTAACCTCCTCCAGCCCCTACAATCCTCACTATCTCTGTAACCTCCTCCAGACCTAAACCCTCCCAATCTCAGAAACATCCTCCAGCTCTACAACACGCACTATCTCTGTAACCTCCTTCAACCCTACAACCCTTCCTATCTCTATAACCTGCTCCTGCCCCATAACCCACCCTATCTCTGTAAACTCCTGAAGCCCCTACATCTCTCCTAATCTCTGTAAACTCGTCCAGCACTTACAAACCTCCCTATCTCTTTAAACTCCCCCAGCCCCTACAACACTCCATAACAATGTAACCGCCTCCAGCCCTACAGCCCTCCATATCTCTGTAACCTCATCCAGCCACTACAACCCTCACTATCTCTGTAAAATCCTCCAGCCCCTACAACACTCCATATCTCTGTAACCTCCTCCAGCCCCTACAACCCTCCATAACTCTAACATCCTCGAGACCTCCATACCTCTGTAGCTCTGTAAACTACTCCAGCCCAATATCCCTCCCTATTGTAATGATATCAGCAAATAGAGATGGTATATGCCTGTTCGATTATGATGCCTTAGCAGTATGATTGCAGGTATTGATTGCTTGTGCCTGACCAGCAGAGGTCATGTGACCGAGACAAGCAAGGCAGAGGAGTTTAGTTTCAGTTTCATTCTAGATGCATCACAGCATCGTGTCTCCTGTAAAAGCTGTATAAAAGAGTTGAACAAAGCTTTAGATTAAAAGACATTCTCTTTCATAAATGTCTCCTCATTGAACCCACAAAGAAATCAATACATGGTGTCAGAAGTGATTGAAAGAGATGAAGAGGAAATATCTCAAGTTAAATCAGCTCTCCACAAATTAGCAAGCCAAAAGAGAACATCGTTGCTTACCATTGGAGAATAGCTAACGAAGTGAAAAAATGGAAGGTTTACACCCACCGGCGACGCTTCAGTTGACAGGTAATGTGGCTGAAAATTGGAGGAGGTTCAAACAACGTTTGGGGTTGTATTTATCAGCAATCGGAGCTGACGAGAAAAGTAATAAAAGGAAATCGTCACTGTTCTTACATGTCGTGGGTGATGAAGCACTGGAGGTGTATAATAACTTCACATTCGCTGCTAATGGAGACAAAATGAAGCTAGATAAAATAATGGAACAGTTTGAGGCCTACTGTATACCTAAACGTAACGTGACGTTTGAGAGGCACAGATTTTTCACATGTGTACAGAAAACGGGAGAGACTATTGATCAGTATGTGACTGAACTGAGAAACAAAGGCAAATTGTGTGAATTTGGGGGACTGACAGACTCGCTGATAAAAGACAGACTGGTGTGTGGTATTCCAGATAATGGTCTAAGGGAAAGACTGCTAAGAGAGCAAGATCTAGACCTGGGAAAAGCCATAGCACTGTGTAGGGCTACAGAGACTGTGAAGTTGCAGGCAAAGGAGCTGTTCAGTGACAAAAGCTGCAACGTGGATGCAGTGAGAAAGAACGGATACAAACCGTTTAACAAAAAGAGCGCCAATGTGAAAAAAGAGGCGTGGCCAGCGAACGAAAATGAAAGGGACAATCGAAAGACATGTAGTCGATGCGGTACACAGCATCCACCAAAAAAGTGTCCAGCATATGGTAAAGCATCCAATAGTTGCAACAAAAACAACCATTATGCCCGTTGCTGCAAGAACCAAGCGCAACAAAGCAAGGTCCATGCAGTAGATGAAAGCGACATAGAGGAGTTCAATGTAGATGTTGTGTCTGAAAACAAAGAAGAAGAAAGAGACTGGATGTTGACACTAAAAGTGAATGACATACATATTCCATTTAAATTGGATACTGGAGCACAAGTTAATGTGATATCAGAGACTGATTTTAAGAAAATTAGACCCAGACCAAAGATACATGGAGTAAAATTGAAAGTGACAGGATACACAGATACTGATATACCAGTGAAATGAAGATGCATTGTCAAAGTAACACACAAGGACAGAGAGCACACGCTAGCATTAATCGTGGTGCCAAAGGATGTGCAAGCCATACTAGGTTTAAAAGCCTGTGAGAGACTGAACCTGGTAAAGAGAGTCCTCATTGTGGAAAGCGAAGGAGAGGCAGTCTATGATGAACTGAATGTTGCGTACACACCGGGTAAGCTGATGTATACAGCAGACACGTTGTCCAGAGCTGTTGACCCAGGAAAGCCCGCAAACACAGTGAAAAGACTGAAGTACAAGGCAAAAGACAGTGGAACTGACTTCTACCAAAGCATGCTTGTATACCGCACAACGCTGCTCGAGTGTGGTAAGTCACCAGCCCAACTCCTGATGGGACGTCGGCTAAGGTCAAACCTACCCATCCCAGAGAACCTCCTGAAACATAAGAGGGGGAGAAAGTGAGGAAGTTCAAAGAACAACAGAAAGAAAAGCAAAAGTACTACTATGACAGAGGAACACAAAACCTACCTGAACTCCACACTGGTGACCAAGTAAGGTTCAAAGACAAAACAAACATATGGACTCAGGAGGGAACTGTCCTGAGTGAAGTTCAACCAAAATCATATACCATTCAGACAGATGAGGGTGCTGTTCTGAGAAGAAATCGTCGAGATCTTCTCATGGGACCAGCCGCAGCAGGTCAAGAGACTGATACTGTTGAACAGCCTGATCACACAGCTGAGAACACATCATCTGAGGCAACAACTCAGATTCAAGGACAATCAATCAGAAAATCCTCAAGACATGTGAAGCCTCCTGAGAGACTCATTGAGCAAATTTAAGGACTATTGTTATAGAAGGAAGTAATGTTATCTTATTCTTTCTTCAAGTTCTAGTGTATTGACATATTTCACGTGAACACACAAAGAAAGGTTAAAAAACCTTGATCATGATAATGATAATGTAAGTTCATTAAGTGTTACAGTTAAAATGCAGATTAATACAAAGAAAACATGTTGTTAGTTAAAAGTAAAATACTTTTGTTTTAAGGAAAGGAGATGTAATGATATCAGCAAATAGAGATGGTATTTGCCTGTTCGATTATGATGCCTTAGCAGTATGATTGCAGGTATTGATTGCTTGTGCCTGACCAGCAGAGGTCATGTGGCCGAGACAAGCAAGGCAGAGGAGTTTAGTTTCAGTTTCGTTCTAGATGCATCACAGCATCGTGTCTCCTGTAAAAGCTGTATAAAAGAGTTGAACAAAGCTTTAGATTAAAAGACATTCTCTTTCATAAATGTCTCCTCATTGAACCCACAAAGAAATCAATACACCTATCTCTTTAACCTCCTCCAACCCCTACAAACCTTGCTATCTGTGACACCACCTCCAGCCCTACAACCCTCCCTATCCCTGTAACCTCTTCCAATTCCTACAATTCTCCCTATCTTTGCAACCTCTCCCAACCCTACAACCATCCCTCTCTCTATAGCCTTACCCAGCCCCTACAGACCTCCCTAACTCTATAACATCATCCAGCCCCTACAACCCTCCCTATTTCTGTATCCTCCTCCAACTCTTCCTATCTCTGTAACCTCCTCCCGTCCCTACAACCCTCCCTATCTCTCTAAACTCCTCCAGCCCCTACAACCCTCCCTATCTCTGTAACCTCCTCCAGCACTTTCTATCTCTGTAACCTCCTCCAGCACCTACAACCCTCCCTATCTCTGCAAAGTCCACCAGCCGCTACAACACTCCCTAACTCTGGAACCTCCTCCAGCCCTACAAACCTCCCTCTCTCTGTAACCTCCTCCAGCCCCTACAAACCTCCCTAACTCTGTAACTTCCTCCAGCCCTACAACCCTCCTTCTCTCTGTAAACTCCTCCAGCCCCTACTACCCTCCCTAAGTCTGATAACTCTTCCAGCCCCTGCCACCCTCTCTATCTCTTTACCCTCCTCCAGTCCCTACAACCCTCCCTCTCTCTGTAACCTCCTCCAGCCCCTACAACCCTCCCAATCTCTGTAATGTCCTCCAGCCCCTACAACCCTACCAATCTCTGTAAACTCCTCCAGCCCTGAAACCCTCCCTCTCTCTAACCTCCTCCAGCCCCTACAACACTCCCTATCTCTGTAATCTCCTCCAGCCCCTACAACCCTCCCTATCTCTCTAACCCCCTTCAGCCTCTACAACCCTCCCTAACTCTGTAACCACCTCCAGCAGCACGGTGGCATAGTGGTTAGCACTGTTGCCTCACAGCGCCAGGGACCCGGGTTCGAATTCGGCCTCGGGTGACTGTCTGTGTGGAGTTTGCACATTCTCCCCGTGTTTGCGTGGGTTTCCTCCGGGTGCTCCGGTTTCCTCCCACAGTCCAAAGATGTGCGGGTTAGGTTGATTGGCTATCATAAATTGACCCTTAGTGTTAGGGGGCTTAAATATGTGGGGTTACAGGGATAGGTTGGGATATGTGTTGGGGTTACGGGGATCGGGTGGGATATGTGTCGGTGCAGGCTCGCTGGGCCGAAATGGCCTCTATCTGCACTGTGGGGTTTCTGTGTTCTGTGAACCCTCCCTCTCTCTGTAAACTTCTTCAGCCCCTACAACACTCCCTAACTCTGTAACCTCCTCCAGCCCTACAAACTTCCCTCTCTCTGTAACCTCCTCCAGCCCCTACAACCCTCCCTCTCTCTGTAACCTCCTCCAGCCCTAAAACCCTCCCTATGTCTGTAAACTCCTGAAGCCCCTACATCTCTCCTAATCTCTGTAAACTCGTCCAGCACTTACAAACCTCCCTATCTCTGTAAACTCCCCCAGCCTCTAAAACACTCCATAACTCTGTAACCGCCTCCAGCCCTACAGCCCTCCATATCTCTGTAACCTCATCCAGCCACTACAACCCTCCCTATCTCTGTAACCTTCTCCAGCCCTACAGCTCTCGCTATCTCAGTAACCTCCACCAGCCCCTGCGAACCTCCCTATCTCTGTACCCTTCTCCAGCCCCTACCAACCTCCCTATCTCTGTAAAATCCTCCAGCCCCTACAACCCTCCATAACTCTAACATCCTCGAGACCTCCATACCTCTGTAGCTCTGTAAACTACTCCAGCCCAATATCCCTCCCTATCTCTTTAACCTCCTCCAACCCCTACAAACCTTGCTATCTGTGACACCACCTCCAGCCCTACAACCCTCCCTATCCCTGTAACCTCTTCCAATTCCTACAATTCTCCCTATCATTGTAACCTCTCCCAACCCTACAACCATCCCTCTCTCTATAGCCTTACCCAGCCCCTACAGCCCTCCCTAACTCTGTAACATCCTCCAGCCCCTACAACCCTCCCTATCTCTCTAAACTCCTCCAGCCCCTACAACTCTCCCTATCTCTGTAACCTCCTCCAGCACTTTCTATCTCTGTAACCTCCTCCAGCCCCTACAACCCTCCCTATCTCTGCAAAGTCCACCAGCCCCTACAACACTCCCTCTCTCTGTAACCTCCTCCAGCCACTACAACCCTCCCTCTCTCTGTAAAGTCCTACAGCCCCTACAACCCTCCCTATCTCTGTAACCTCCTCCAGCCCTACAACCCTCCCTCTCTCTAACCTCCTCCAGCCCCTACAACCCTCCCTATCTCTGTAACCTCCTCCAGCCCTACAACCCTCCCTATCTCTGTAACCTCCTCCAGCCCCTACAACCCTCCCTATCTCTGTAACCTCCTCCAGCCCCTACAACCCTCCCTATCTCTGTAACCTACTCCAGCCCCTACAACCCTCCCTATCTCTGTAACCTCCTCCAGCCCTTACAACCCTCCCTATCTCTGTAACCTCCTCCAGCCCCTACAACCCTCCCTATCTCTGTAACCTCCTCCAGCCCTACAACCCTCCCTATCTCTGTAACCTCCTCCAGCCCTACAACCCTCCCTATCTCTGTAACCTCCTCCAGCCCCTACAACCCTCCCTATCTCTGTAACCTCCTCCAGCCCCTACAACCCTCCCTATCTCTGTAACCTCCTCCAGCCCTACAACCCTCCCTATCTCTGTAACCTCCTCCAGCCCCTACAACCCTCCCTATCTCTGTAACCTCCTCCAGCCCCTACAACCCTCCCTATCTCTGTAACCTCCTCCAGCCCTACAACCCTCCCTATCTCTGTAACCTCCTCCAGCCCCTACAACCCTCCCTATCTCTGTAACCTCCTCCAGCCCCTACAACCCTCCCTATCTCTGTAACCTCCTCCAGCCCTACAACCCTCCCTATCTCTGTAATCTCGACGATCCCTATAACCCTCCCTATCTCTGTAACCTCCTCCAGCCCTACAACCCTCCCTATCTCTGTAACCTCCTCCAGCCCCTACAACCCTCCCTATCTCTGTAACCTCCTCCAGCCCTACAACCCTCCCTATCTCTGTAACCTCCTCCAGCCCCTACAACCCTCCCTATCTCTGTAACCTCCTCCAGCCCCTACAACCCTCCCTATCTCTGTAACCTCCTCCAGCCCTACAACCCTCCCTATCTCTGTAATCTCGACGATCCCTATAACTCTCCCTATCTCTGTAACCACCTCCAGCCCCTAAAACCCTCCCTATCTCTCCAATTGGGTGAATGGGCAGAAACATGGCAAATGCACAATAATGTGGATAAATGTGAGGTTATCCACTTTGGTGGCAAAAACAGGAAGGCAGATTATTATTTGAAAGGCAATAGATTGGGAGAAGGGGAACCTGGGTGTTCTTGTGCACCAGCCGCTGAAGGTAAGCATGCAGGTGCAGCAGGCTGTTAAGAAGGCAAATGGTATGTTGGCCTTCGTAGCAAGAGGGTTCGAGTACAGGAACAAGGATGTCTTGCTACAGTTGTACAGGGCCTTGGTGAGACCGCACCTTGAGTATTGTGTGCAGTTTTGGTCGCCTTACCTGAGGAAGGACGTACTTGCCATGGAAGGAGTGCAGCGAAGATTCACCAGGCTGATACCTGGGATGGCAGGAATGACGTATGAGGAGAGATTGTGTCGATTGGGATTATACTCACTGGAGTTTAGAAGATTGAGAGGGGATCTCATCGAAACCTATAAAATTCTGTCAGGCCTGGACAGGCTAGATGCAGGAAGGATGTTTCTGATGGCCGGGGAGTCCAGAACCAGGGGTCATAGTCTAAGGATAAGGGGTAAGCATTTTAGGACTGAAATGAGGAGGAATTTCTTCACCCAGAGAGTGGTGAACCTGTGGAATTCTCTGCCACAGAGGGCGGTGGATGCCAGTTCATTAAATATATTCAAAAAAGAGTTGGATATATTTCTTGAGGCTAAAGGGATCAAGGGATATGGGGAGAAGGCAGGGACAGGGTACTGATTTTGGATGATCAGCCATGATCTCATTGAATGGCAGAGCAGGCTCGAAGGGCCGAATGGCCTACTCCTGCTCCTATCTTCAATGTTTCTGTGTTTATATGTAACCTCCTCCAAACCCACAACCCTCCCTATCTCTGTAACATCCTCCTGCCCTACAACCCTCCCTATCTCTGTAACCTCCTCCAGCCCCTACAACCCTCCCTATCTCTGTAACCTCCTCCAACCCCTACAATCCTCCCTATCTCTGTAACCTCCTCCAGCCCTACAACCCTCCCTATCTCTGTAACCTCCTCCAGCCCCTACAACCCTCCCTATCTCTGTAACCTCCTCCAGCCCCTACAACCCTACGTATCTCTGTAACCTCCTCCAGCCCCTACAACCCTACGTATCTCTCTAACCTCCTCCAGCCCCTACAAACTTCCCTAACTCTGTAACCACCTCCAGCCCTACAACCCTCCCTCTCTCTGTAAACCTCTCCAGCCCCGACAACCCTCCCTATCTCTGGAGTCTCCTCCAGCCCCTACAACACTCCCTATCTCTGTAACCTCCTCCAGCCCTACAACCTTCCCTCTCTCTGTAACCTCCTCCAGCCCCTACAACCCTCCCTCTCTCTGTAACCTCCTCCAGCCCTAAAACCCTCCCTATCTCTGTAACCTCCTCCAGCCCCTACAATCCTCACTATCTCTGTAACCTCCTCCAGACCTAAACCCTCCCAATCTCAGAAACATCCTCCAGCTCTACAACACGCACTATCTCTGTAACCTCCTTCAACCCTACAACCCTTCCTATCTCTATAACCTGCTCCTGCCCCATAACCCACCCTATCTCTGTAAACTCCTGAAGCCCCTACATCTCTCCTAATCTCTGTAAACTCGTCCAGCACTTACAAACCTCCCTATCTCTTTAAACTCCCCCAGCCCCTACAACACTCCATAACAATGTAACCGCCTCCAGCCCTACAGCCCTCCATATCTCTGTAACCTCATCCAGCCACTACAACCCTCACTATCTCTGTAAAATCCTCCAGCCCCTACAACACTCCATATCTCTGTAACCTCCTCCAGCCCCTACAACCCTCCATAACTCTAACATCCTCGAGACCTCCATACCTCTGTAGCTCTGTAAACTACTCCAGCCCAATATCCCTCCCTATTGTAATGATATCAGCAAATAGAGATGGTATATGCCTGTTCGATTATGATGCCTTAGCAGTATGATTGCAGGTATTGATTGCTTGTGCCTGACCAGCAGAGGTCATGTGACCGAGACAAGCAAGGCAGAGGAGTTTAGTTTCAGTTTCATTCTAGATGCATCACAGCATCGTGTCTCCTGTAAAAGCTGTATAAAAGAGTTGAACAAAGCTTTAGATTAAAAGACATTCTCTTTCATAAATGTCTCCTCATTGAACCCACAAAGAAATCAATACATGGTGTCAGAAGTGATTGAAAGAGATGAAGAGGAAATATCTCAAGTTAAATCAGCTCTCCACAAATTAGCAAGCCAAAAGAGAACATCGTTGCTTACCATTGGAGAATAGCTAACGAAGTGAAAAAATGGAAGGTTTACACCCACCGGCGACGCTTCAGTTGACAGGTAATGTGGCTGAAAATTGGAGGAGGTTCAAACAACGTTTGGGGTTGTATTTATCAGCAATCGGAGCTGACGAGAAAAGTAATAAAAGGAAATCGTCACTGTTCTTACATGTCGTGGGTGATGAAGCACTGGAGGTGTATAATAACTTCACATTCGCTGCTAATGGAGACAAAATGAAGCTAGATAAAATAATGGAACAGTTTGAGGCCTACTGTATACCTAAACGTAACGTGACGTTTGAGAGGCACAGATTTTTCACATGTGTACAGAAAACGGGAGAGACTATTGATCAGTATGTGACTGAACTGAGAAACAAAGGCAAATTGTGTGAATTTGGGGGACTGACAGACTCGCTGATAAAAGACAGACTGGTGTGTGGTATTCCAGATAATGGTCTAAGGGAAAGACTGCTAAGAGAGCAAGATCTAGACCTGGGAAAAGCCATAGCACTGTGTAGGGCTACAGAGACTGTGAAGTTGCAGGCAAAGGAGCTGTTCAGTGACAAAAGCTGCAACGTGGATGCAGTGAGAAAGAACGGATACAAACCGTTTAACAAAAAGAGCGCCAATGTGAAAAAAGAGGCGTGGCCAGCGAACGAAAATGAAAGGGACAATCGAAAGACATGTAGTCGATGCGGTACACAGCATCCACCAAAAAAGTGTCCAGCATATGGTAAAGCATCCAATAGTTGCAACAAAAACAACCATTATGCCCGTTGCTGCAAGAACCAAGCGCAACAAAGCAAGGTCCATGCAGTAGATGAAAGCGACATAGAGGAGTTCAATGTAGATGTTGTGTCTGAAAACAAAGAAGAAGAAAGAGACTGGATGTTGACACTAAAAGTGAATGACATACATATTCCATTTAAATTGGATACTGGAGCACAAGTTAATGTGATATCAGAGACTGATTTTAAGAAAATTAGACCCAGACCAAAGATACATGGAGTAAAATTGAAAGTGACAGGATACACAGATACTGATATACCAGTGAAATGAAGATGCATTGTCAAAGTAACACACAAGGACAGAGAGCACACGCTAGCATTAATCGTGGTGCCAAAGGATGTGCAAGCCATACTAGGTTTAAAAGCCTGTGAGAGACTGAACCTGGTAAAGAGAGTCCTCATTGTGGAAAGCGAAGGAGAGGCAGTCTATGATGAACTGAATGTTGCGTACACACCGGGTAAGCTGATGTATACAGCAGACACGTTGTCCAGAGCTGTTGACCCAGGAAAGCCCGCAAACACAGTGAAAAGACTGAAGTACAAGGCAAAAGACAGTGGAACTGACTTCTACCAAAGCATGCTTGTATACCGCACAACGCTGCTCGAGTGTGGTAAGTCACCAGCCCAACTCCTGATGGGACGTCGGCTAAGGTCAAACCTACCCATCCCAGAGAACCTCCTGAAACATAAGAGGGGGAGAAAGTGAGGAAGTTCAAAGAACAACAGAAAGAAAAGCAAAAGTACTACTATGACAGAGGAACACAAAACCTACCTGAACTCCACACTGGTGACCAAGTAAGGTTCAAAGACAAAACAAACATATGGACTCAGGAGGGAACTGTCCTGAGTGAAGTTCAACCAAAATCATATACCATTCAGACAGATGAGGGTGCTGTTCTGAGAAGAAATCGTCGAGATCTTCTCATGGGACCAGCCGCAGCAGGTCAAGAGACTGATACTGTTGAACAGCCTGATCACACAGCTGAGAACACATCATCTGAGGCAACAACTCAGATTCAAGGACAATCAATCAGAAAATCCTCAAGACATGTGAAGCCTCCTGAGAGACTCATTGAGCAAATTTAAGGACTATTGTTATAGAAGGAAGTAATGTTATCTTATTCTTTCTTCAAGTTCTAGTGTATTGACATATTTCACGTGAACACACAAAGAAAGGTTAAAAAACCTTGATCATGATAATGATAATGTAAGTTCATTAAGTGTTACAGTTAAAATGCAGATTAATACAAAGAAAACATGTTGTTAGTTAAAAGTAAAATACTTTTGTTTTAAGGAAAGGAGATGTAATGATATCAGCAAATAGAGATGGTATTTGCCTGTTCGATTATGATGCCTTAGCAGTATGATTGCAGGTATTGATTGCTTGTGCCTGACCAGCAGAGGTCATGTGGCCGAGACAAGCAAGGCAGAGGAGTTTAGTTTCAGTTTCGTTCTAGATGCATCACAGCATCGTGTCTCCTGTAAAAGCTGTATAAAAGAGTTGAACAAAGCTTTAGATTAAAAGACATTCTCTTTCATAAATGTCTCCTCATTGAACCCACAAAGAAATCAATACACCTATCTCTTTAACCTCCTCCAACCCCTACAAACCTTGCTATCTGTGACACCACCTCCAGCCCTACAACCCTCCCTATCCCTGTAACCTCTTCCAATTCCTACAATTCTCCCTATCTTTGCAACCTCTCCCAACCCTACAACCATCCCTCTCTCTATAGCCTTACCCAGCCCCTACAGACCTCCCTAACTCTATAACATCATCCAGCCCCTACAACCCTCCCTATTTCTGTATCCTCCTCCAACTCTTCCTATCTCTGTAACCTCCTCCCGTCCCTACAACCCTCCCTATCTCTCTAAACTCCTCCAGCCCCTACAACCCTCCCTATCTCTGTAACCTCCTCCAGCACTTTCTATCTCTGTAACCTCCTCCAGCACCTACAACCCTCCCTATCTCTGCAAAGTCCACCAGCCGCTACAACACTCCCTAACTCTGGAACCTCCTCCAGCCCTACAAACCTCCCTCTCTCTGTAACCTCCTCCAGCCCCTACAAACCTCCCTAACTCTGTAACTTCCTCCAGCCCTACAACCCTCCTTCTCTCTGTAAACTCCTCCAGCCCCTACTACCCTCCCTAAGTCTGATAACTCTTCCAGCCCCTGCCACCCTCTCTATCTCTTTACCCTCCTCCAGTCCCTACAACCCTCCCTCTCTCTGTAACCTCCTCCAGCCCCTACAACCCTCCCAATCTCTGTAATGTCCTCCAGCCCCTACAACCCTACCAATCTCTGTAAACTCCTCCAGCCCTGAAACCCTCCCTCTCTCTAACCTCCTCCAGCCCCTACAACACTCCCTATCTCTGTAATCTCCTCCAGCCCCTACAACCCTCCCTATCTCTCTAACCCCCTTCAGCCTCTACAACCCTCCCTAACTCTGTAACCACCTCCAGCAGCACGGTGGCATAGTGGTTAGCACTGTTGCCTCACAGCGCCAGGGACCCGGGTTCGAATTCGGCCTCGGGTGACTGTCTGTGTGGAGTTTGCACATTCTCCCCGTGTTTGCGTGGGTTTCCTCCGGGTGCTCCGGTTTCCTCCCACAGTCCAAAGATGTGCGGGTTAGGTTGATTGGCTATCATAAATTGACCCTTAGTGTTAGGGGGCTTAAATATGTGGGGTTACAGGGATAGGTTGGGATATGTGTTGGGGTTACGGGGATCGGGTGGGATATGTGTCGGTGCAGGCTCGCTGGGCCGAAATGGCCTCTATCTGCACTGTGGGGTTTCTGTGTTCTGTGAACCCTCCCTCTCTCTGTAAACTTCTTCAGCCCCTACAACACTCCCTAACTCTGTAACCTCCTCCAGCCCTACAAACTTCCCTCTCTCTGTAACCTCCTCCAGCCCCTACAACCCTCCCTCTCTCTGTAACCTCCTCCAGCCCTAAAACCCTCCCTATGTCTGTAAACTCCTGAAGCCCCTACATCTCTCCTAATCTCTGTAAACTCGTCCAGCACTTACAAACCTCCCTATCTCTGTAAACTCCCCCAGCCTCTAAAACACTCCATAACTCTGTAACCGCCTCCAGCCCTACAGCCCTCCATATCTCTGTAACCTCATCCAGCCACTACAACCCTCCCTATCTCTGTAACCTTCTCCAGCCCTACAGCTCTCGCTATCTCAGTAACCTCCACCAGCCCCTGCGAACCTCCCTATCTCTGTACCCTTCTCCAGCCCCTACCAACCTCCCTATCTCTGTAAAATCCTCCAGCCCCTACAACCCTCCATAACTCTAACATCCTCGAGACCTCCATACCTCTGTAGCTCTGTAAACTACTCCAGCCCAATATCCCTCCCTATCTCTTTAACCTCCTCCAACCCCTACAAACCTTGCTATCTGTGACACCACCTCCAGCCCTACAACCCTCCCTATCCCTGTAACCTCTTCCAATTCCTACAATTCTCCCTATCATTGTAACCTCTCCCAACCCTACAACCATCCCTCTCTCTATAGCCTTACCCAGCCCCTACAGCCCTCCCTAACTCTGTAACATCCTCCAGCCCCTACAACCCTCCCTATCTCTCTAAACTCCTCCAGCCCCTACAACTCTCCCTATCTCTGTAACCTCCTCCAGCACTTTCTATCTCTGTAACCTCCTCCAGCCCCTACAACCCTCCCTATCTCTGCAAAGTCCACCAGCCCCTACAACACTCCCTCTCTCTGTAACCTCCTCCAGCCACTACAACCCTCCCTCTCTCTGTAAAGTCCTACAGCCCCTACAACCCTCCCTATCTCTGTAACCTCCTCCAGCCCTACAACCCTCCCTCTCTCTAACCTCCTCCAGCCCCTACAACCCTCCCTATCTCTGTAAACTCCTCCAGCCCTACAACCCTCCCTCTCTCTAACCTCCTCCAGCCCCTACAACCCTCCCTATCTCTGTATCCTCCTCCAACCCTTCCTATCTCTGTAATCTCCTCCAGCCCCTACAACCCTCCCTATCTCTGTAACCTCCTCCAGCCCTACAACCCTCTGAGATCTCTGCGCTACTCCAATTCTCTCCTGTTGTCCACCCCCCTGATTTCCTTCGCTCCACCATTGGCGGCCGTGCCTTCAGCTGCCTCGGCCCTAAGCTCTGGAATTCCCTCCCTAAACCTCTCCACCTCTCTCTTTCCTCCTTTAAGACGCTCCTTAAAAACTACCTCTTTGACCAAGCTTTTGCTCCCCTGCCCTAATATCTCCTTATTTGTCTCGGTGTCAAATTGTGTTTGATTACACTCCTGTATAGTGCCTCGGGACACTTTTCTACCTTAAAGGCGCTATATAAATACAAGTTGTTGTTAACTTCCTCAGTGCATAATCTATTGAGAACCCTTTCCCAACCAAAGGACAATACTTGAGTTATTTATTGAGTCCTTTCAGGAATATTAGTGAAATATAACTCATGTTGTATTGCTTGTCCTGTTCCCCATCTCACCTACAACAAAAGTCAATGATTTTTAAACATATTTTAATTTATTTATTCTCAGAGGGTTGTGGGCATCGCTGACAAGGCCAGCATTTATTGCCCATCCCTAGTTGCCCTTGAGAAGGTGGTGGTGAGCCTCCTTCTTGAACCGCTGCAGTCCGTGTGGTGAAGGTACTCCCACAGTGCTGTTAGGGAGGGAGTTCCAGGATTTTGACTCAGCGACGATGAAGGATCGGCCGATATATTTCCAGGTCAGGATGGTGTGTGACTTGGAGGGGAACTTGGAGGTGGTGGTGTTCCCATGCGCCTGCTGCCTTTGTCCTTCTAGGTGGAAGCGGTTGCGGGTTTGGGAAGTGCTGCCGAAGAAGTCTTGGCGAGTTGCTGCAGTGCATCTTGTAGATGGTACACACTGCAGCATGGTACGCCGGTGGTGGAGGGATTGAATGTTTAAGGTGGTGGATGGGGTGCCAATCAATCGGGCTGCTTTGTCCTGGATGGTGTCGAGCTTCTTGAGTGTTGTTGGAACTGCCCTCATCCAGGCAAGTGGAGAGTATTCCATCACACTCCTTACTTGTGCCTTGTAGATGGTGGAAAGCCTTCGCGGAGTCTGGAGGTGAGACACTCGCCGCAGAATACCTATCCTCTGACCTGCTCTTTTGGCCACAGTATTTATGTGGCTGGTCCAGTTAAGTTTCTGGTCAATGGTGACCCCCAGGATGTTGATGGTGGGGGTTTCAGCGATGGTAATGCCGTTGAATGTCAAGGGACGGTGGTTAGACTCTCGATTGTTGGAGATGGTCATTGCCTGGCACTTTTGTGGTGCAAATGTTACCAGCCACTTATTAGCCCAAGCATGAATGTCGTTCAGGGGTTGCTGCATGTGGGCATGGACTGCTTCATTATCTGAGGGGTTGCAAATGGCGCTGAACACAGTGCAGTCATCAGCGAACATCCCCACTTCTGACCTTATGATGGAGGGATGGTCATTGATGAAGCAGCTGAAGATGGTTGGGCCTAGGACACTGCCCTGAGGAACTCCTGCAGTGATGTCCTGGGGCTGAGATGATTGGCCTTCAATCGCCACAACCATCTAAGAGGAAAGAAAGGGGGCAGGGGTGAGGAACTGGCACAGGGCATGAGGGAGACAGGCAATGTTGGGATGGATGTCCCAGTTTGGTGAAGTCCACAGTGATGAGGAGGCCTAGGTTGTAATATGGAGAAAGTAGAGGAAATAAGATTCCTGAGCCTGAACCTTTCACTATATTTATTCATGGCCTGGATGAAGGAATAGAGAGTTGTATATCCATGTGTGCAGATGACAGTGAGCTAGGACCGTAGGATCATAGGAACCTTGAGCCTGTTCCGCCATTCAATGAGATTACAGCTGATCTCTATCCTAACTCCATCTAACACGCCTTGGCTCCCTATCACATAATACCCTTGGCTAGCAAAAATCTAGCGATCTCAGCTTTAAAACAATTAATTGAGCTTGCGTCTAGTGCTTTTTGTGGGAGAGAGCTCAGCGAAGATTCACCAGGCTGATAACCGGGATGGCAGGAATGAAGTATGAGGAGAGATTGGGTCGATTGGGCTTGTACTCGCTGGAGTTTAGAAGAATGAGAGGGGATCTCATTGAAACTTATAAAATTCTGACAGGACTGGACAGACTAGATGCAGGAAGGATGTTCCCGATGGCGGGGGAGTCCAGAACCAGGGGTCACAGTCTAAGGATAAGGGGTAAGCCATTTAGGACAGAGATGAGGAGGAATTTCTTCACCCAGAGAGTGGTGAACCTGTGGAATTCTCTACCACAGAAGGCAGTAGAGGCCAATTCATTAAATATATTCAAGAAGGAGTTGGATATATTTCTCAAGGCTAAAGGGATCAAGGGGTATGGGGAGAAAGTACTGAATTTGGATGATCAGCCATGATCGCATTGAATGGCGGAGCAGGCTCGAGGGGCCGAATGGCCTACTCCTGCTCCTATCTTCTATGTTTCTATGTTTCACCCTTTGTGTGAAGAAATGTTTCCTCACCTCTCTCCTGAAAGGCCTGGCTCTGATTTTAAGGTGATGTCCCTCTTGTCCCAGACTCCACCCCACACCAGCGAGAAAAGTGTCCCTCTATCTGACCATATCAATTCCTTTCGAAATCCTTAAAAACCTCAGTCAAACCACCCTCTCACCCTTCTAAATTCCGGGGAATACGAGGCTGATTTATGCAATCTCTCCTTGTAATCTATCCCTTGGGGCCCTGGTAACCTTCAGGCACAGTAAGTAGTGTAGATGGAAGTTACAAGGGTACATTGAAAGGTTAAGTGAATCGACAAGACTGTGGATGGATGGATTTCAATTCGATTCACTCTACGTGATATCAAGAAACGGCTGAGCGCACTGGATACAGCAAAGACTATGGGGGCCCCGACAACATCCCGGCTATCTTGCTGAAGACTTGTTCTCCAGAACTAGCCGCACCTCAAGCCAAGCTGTTCCAGTACAGCTACGACACTGGCATCTATCCGACAATGTGGAAAACTGTCCAGGTATGTCCTGTCTGCAAAAAGCAGGACAAATCCAATCCAGACAATTACTGCCCCATCAGTCTACTCTCAATCATCAGCAAACATAGAAACATAGAAACATAGAAGATAGGAGCAGGAGTAGGCCATTCGACCCCTCGAGCCTGCTCCGCCATTCAATGAGATCATGGCTGATCATCCAAATTCAGTACCCTGTCCCTGCTTTCTCCCCATTTCCCTTGATCCCCTTTGCCTTAAGAAATATATCTAACTCCTTCATGAATATATTTAATGAATTGGCCTCAACTGTCTTCTGTGGTAGAGACTTCCACACGTTCACCACTCTCTGGGTGAAGAAATTCCTCCTCATCTCAGTCCTAAATGGCTTACCCCTTATCCTTAGACTGTGACCCCTGGTTCTGGACTCCCCCACCATCCCAAAGTGATGGAAGGTGCCATTGACAGTGCTATCAAGCGGCACTTACTCACCAGTAACCTGCTCACCGATGCTCAGTTTGGGCCCTGCCAGGACCACTCGGCTCCAGACCTCATTACAGCCTTGTTCTAAACATGGACAAATCCTCCACCATCAACATTCTGGGGGTCACCATTGTTAGATCCGTGTATTTTGATGTTGTGTGTCCTTCAATAACTAGACACGAGAATGCAGGGAACAATCAACAGGTGTTTACTGGATGAGGGTTACTCTAAAACGAAACGTACAGATCCCTACTCAGGGTTTATATACAGGTGTGGTCACTGCCAGTACTACAGTATACAGGAGCTGTAAAAAGTAGTTCTCCCCTTAAAGGTACATACATGACAACCATTGACCAGAAACTTAACTGGATCAGCCACATGAATGCTATGGCTACAAGAGCAGGTCAGAGGCCAGATGTTCTGCGGCGAGTGTCTCACCTCCTGACTCCCCAAAGCCTTTCCACCATCTACAAGGCACAAGTCAGGAGTGTGATGGAATACTCTCCACTTGCCTGGATGAGTGCAGCTCCAACAGCACTCAAGAAGCTCGACACCATCCAGGACAAAGCAGCCCGCTTGATTGGCATCCCATCCACCACCTTAAACATTCACTCCCTCCACCACCGGCGCACCGTGGCTGCAGTGTGTACCATCTACAAGATGCACTGCAGCAACTCGCCAAGGCTTCTTCGGCAGCACCTTCCAAACCCGCGACCTCTTCCACCTAGAAGGACAAGGGCAGCAGGCACATGGGAACACCACCACCTCCAAGTTCCCCTCCAAGTCACACACCAACCTGACTTAGAAGTATATCGCTGTTCCTTCATCGTCGGTGGGTCAAAATCCTGGAACTCTCTCACTAGCAGCACTGTGGGAGCACCTTCACCACACGGACTGCAGCGGTTCAAGAAGGCGGCTCACCGCCACCTTCTCAAGGGCAACTAGAGATGGGCAATAAATGCTGGCCTTGTCAGCGACACCCAGATCCCACAAACAAATTTTCTTAAAAGTACGTGTGTGGTGTATGTAACCTGTTCCACCTTAAGAGAACTACCTTAAGAGATGTACTACTTTCTCTTGGCTGCTGTATACTGTAATACCGGTGGTGACCACACCGGTATATAAACGTTGTGTAGTGATTTGCTGGTCAGTTCAGCCCTGACCTCCGAATAGTAAAGACCTGTTAAAGTTATTCTTGTTGTCTGTGTCCAGTGATTTATAATAAAATAACTGGGACACACAGACTCAACAGTGGCGACGAGTCCGATCTTACCCTGCGGCAGTTTTACATCCAAGGCAGCTTCGTCCTCAGAACAGGCGTCGAGAAGAGGCATCCGCCCTCATCATCCGGCTGAGCACCATCGCACGGGAGGCATCGAGAACCCGGGTTAAAAAGAAAAATTCTGACCACGAAGCCCTCCATCAGCGACAGGCAGTGATCATCCCTTCTACCACGGTGGTGGGTAAGCCGATCAGCGGCACGAGCAGAAAGTCGGCCGCATTGGCTGTGGAGTGGGGGAGGGAAAACGGAGGAAAAAGGGCGGAGAACTCGACCACGGCCGGTGAAAAGGGCCGGGCTGCAATCGAAGCCGAGAGGCGCAGTGACTGGGGCAGCGTTAAGGCCACGAGAACCGCGGAGAACTCAACCACAGCCGGTGTAAAGGACCGGCCTGTAAGCGGGGCTGAGAGGCGCAACAGCAGGGGAAGCGTGAATGCCCACGGGAACTGCGGGGGAGCAAAAAGCAGCGTCGGGGAATTGAGAACCGCTGGGGAGGCGAGAATGGCAGCAGCACGGCAATCGCCATTGCAGCCAGCGGGGGAAGAAGGCAAACGCGGGAAGCTGCCATTGTAGTCGGCGGGGGAGGAGGACGAGCGCGGGAAAAACCGCCAAGCGCGGGAAGCCGCCATTTTAGTAGGCGGGGGAAGAAGACAAGCGCGGGAAGCCGCCATTTTGGGAAAAAGAAAATTTAAAGAAACTTGCAAGGATGCCTAAACATGGTAACATCAATGCTTTTGATAGCGATGTCGAAGATTGGGCCACGTATGTAGAACGCATGGAAGTTTATTGTAAAGCAAATGAGGTACCAGATGATAAGAAAGCACTAACCTTATTAAACTCAATGGGTGCGAAGGCGTACGGGCTATTGAAGCACCTTGTATCACCAGATAAACCGGCGGATCAGACTTTCGCGAATATTGTTACTGTCCTGAAAAATCATTTAAACCCCACGCCGCTGCTGATAGCGGAACGATTTGAATTTTACAGAAGAACGCAGCTGAAAGAAGAAAGCAACGCTGAATTCTTAATTGAACTGCGTAAGCTATCAAAGTACTGTCAGTTTGGAACAGGACTAGTAGATGCGCTGAGAGATAAATTTGTGTGTGGATTGTTAAAAGAAGGAACACAAAAGCGACTGCTAGAAGAGAATGATCTTACGCTTGATAAAGCTGTCACTATTGCAGCATCGCACGAAGCCGCAGCGAGAGGCACTGCGGAAATGCACCTAAGGTCATCGGAACTCAGCACCAATCAAATGGCTTTGGGTGCAGTAAAGTGTTAGCGTTGTGGAAAGACAATGCACGATCAGAACCAGTGCTGGTTCAAAAATCAGGAATGCAGAAAATGTGGCAGGTTTGGTCACATAGCTAAAGTATGCCGGTCAGGAAAGAAGGCCAGCAAAAAAAGTCACCGCAGGAAAAGTGCAGAAAGGTACACAAGGTGACAGAGAACAGTTCGGATGAACAGAAGTCAGATTCAGACTCCAGCAGTAAGGAACTGGGTTGTCTAAGAGTACACAATGTGGGTAATGAAGCAGACCTCCAAACTATCTGGGTCACACTTCAGATAGCAGGAGTCCAAGTGAAGATGGAATTGGACACTGGATCGGCATTGACGGTCATGAATAAGCAAGATTACAAAAGGTTATTCCCACATATTCCCCTACGGGATACGGAGATTGTATTGAAAACATACACGGGGCAAAGAGTATACCCCATCGGAAAGATAAAGGTAAAGGTGGTCCACAAGGGCAAAGAAAGCCGAGGAATGGACTTATATGTGCTACCTGAGGGAGGTCCACCACTACTGGGACGGGAGTGGATCAGGAGAATAAATATGGACTGGCATTCCTTAAAAGCACTAACGGTAGATTCCGGTAAAAAAGATGTCAAACCTAAACGATTGTCCAGAATATTGGACGATGCTAAAGAGGTGTTCCAACAGGGATTGGGAACACTGAGAGGAATTACGGCAACCATCAAGGTTGAAGAACATGCAAACCTGAAATTTTTCAAAGCCAGACCGGTACCTTATGCGATACGACCTGCTGTGGAAGCTGAGTTGGAAGGGCTAGAACGTTCAGGAGTACTTTCTAAGGTGGACTGGAGTCAGTGGGCCATGCCCATTGTTCCCGTCATGAAGCGTTCATCGAGCAACAAGCCGGGGGAACCGGGGAAGGTTCGCATCTGTGGAGATTTCAAGATCACTGTTAATCCGGTGCTTCACACGGTGCAATATCCGCTTCCGCGGATTGAGGATATCTTCGCTTCGTTGTCTGGCGGGAAACACTTCACCAAGATAGACCTGGCGCAGGTGTACTTACAGATGGAAGTTGAGGAAGAGTCGCGCCAGTATCTCACCATCAACACGCATAGAGGCTTGTATCGGTATAATAGACTGGTTTTTGGAGTGGCATCGGCTCCAGCAATTTGGCAGAGGGCCATGGAGCAGGTATTACAGGGAATTCCAGGCACACAATGTTACCTGGACGATATTCTGATTACAGGAGATGATGATGAGGAACATCTTGCAAATTTGGAACTGGTGCTCACCAGATTGAAAGAATATGGACTTCGAGTTAATCACCAGAAATGTGAGTTCTTTCAGAAGCGGATCTCGTACTGTGGTCATGTCATTGACCAGGAGGGGCTTCATAAGTCTCCTGACAAGATCGAAGCTGTTGTGAAGGCTCCTGCTCCGGATAATGTATCCCAGTTGAGGTCGTTCCTAGGGTTGATTAACTATTACCATAAGTTTCTGCCAAATTTATCCACGGTGCTGCACCCGCTGAACGCACTTTTGCAGAAGGGAGTACCATGGAAGTGGAGCGAGGACTGTAAGAGGGCCTTTCGCAAAAGCAAGGCATTGATCACCTCAGAGGAAGTGTTGGCTCACTTCAACCCAACGCTGCCTATTCGTTTGGCTTGTGATGCTTCTCCATATGGTATTGGGGCAGTACTCTCACACAAGTTGCCAAATGGCTTGGAGAGGCCAGTCGCGTTCGCATCCAGATCATTGACCTCCGCTGAGCGCAACTATGCTCAGATAGATAGGGAGGCTCTCAGCCTTGTGTGGGGAGTAAAGAAGTTTAATCATTACCTGCAGGGCAAAAGTTTACGCTACTGACAGACCACCAGCCGTTGGTATCCATTTTTAACCCTAAGAAGGGTGTTTCGGTGATGACAGCACAGAGGCTCCAGAGATGGTCCCTTTTCCTAGGGGCACATCAATATCAGATTGAATTCAAAGGTACAAAGCAGCATGGTAATGCTGATGGGCTGTCGCGCCTGCCACTACCTACAGCGGAGGAGGCACCGACGGTTGACCCTGTTGAGTTATTTCACTCGACCATCATCGAATGTTTACCAGTCACCAATGCAAGTATTGAAAGAGAAACCAGGAACGACCCGACACTGTCCCGGGTCTACGAATTGACAGTGAAGGGATGGCCAGCACATGGTGAACCACTGTTACCGGCATTCTCAGCAAGACGAGAACAGCTGTCCGTCTGTCAAGGAACATTGACGTATGGAACAAGGGTGATTATTCCTCCTAAGCTAAGAGAGAGAGTTCTAAAGGAACTGCATGAAGGTCATCTGGGGGGAGTCAAGATGAAAAGCCTTGCTAGGGCTTATGTGTGGTGGCCGGGTATCGACCAACAGATAGAGGATCTGACGAAAAGCTGCTCAGGGTGCCAAAAAGTTCAAAATGCACCTCTGATTGCACCGCTGCATCCATGGGAATGGCCTTCAACCCCATGGCAACGTGTACATATTGACTTTGCTGGTCCATTCATGGACTCCATGTTTTTAATTGCGTTGGACGCACATTCTAAATGGCCAGAAGTGATTAAGATGACTACCACTACCTCGGAAAAGACGATCGCGGTGCTAAGAACGATATTTCGCAAGAAATGGATTGCCAGAACAAATATGTTCAGACAATGGACCGCAGTTTGTGTCAGAAGAATTCCAGAAATTCATGAAGAAGAATGGGGTGAAACATTATACCTCTGCCCCATATCATCCGGCTACAAACGGGTTGGCCGAGAGATTTGTACAAACGTTCAAAAAAGCAATAAAGGCCATGAGCGAAGATCAGATTCCACTACAACACAAGGCGGACAATTTCCTACTGGCATATCGAAACGCCACTCATGCAGTGACAAACCAAAGTCCTGCCATGATGTTCTATAACAGGAGGTTGCGGTCCAGGTTGGACTTGTTAAAACCAAATGTGCGGAGGGAAGTCGAAAACAAACAGTTCCAGCATATAAATAACAAGACCACTCGGAGTTTCGAAATAGGACAACCAGTGTTAGCCTGGGACTATAAAAATGAGAAATGGCAATCTGGAACAATTCGGGCCAGACAAGGACCCCTGATGTACACGGTAGATATTGGTGAAAATGTAATACGACGTCATGCTGACCAACTGGTAGAATCGAGAACAAGGGTCGAACCCATGGTTACGGCAGAGACAACCGTGGAAGAAGTTAGTGAACCTGAAGCATCTACCTCAGAAGTGAATGTACCTGATGATGATGTCCAATCCATAAGAGATCAACTAGATGAGTCACCCCAGCAACGAGAATCAGAGACCCCTGAAAGGCGTTATCCAACTCGGATCAGGAGGCCTCCTCAGAGACTGAATCTTTGAACTGTTTTGCATGAAGTTGTTATTATGTTATGTTAAATGGGGATATAACTGTTAAGCTAAAAAGGGAGGATTGTGGTGTATGTAACCTGTTCCACCTTAAGAGAACTACCTTAAGAGATGTACTACTTTCTCTTGGCTGCTGTATACTGTAATACCGGTGGTGACCACACCGGTATATAAACGTTGTGTAGTGATTTGCTGGGCAGTTCAGCCCTGACCTCCGAATAGTAGAGACCTGTTAAAGTTATTCTTGTTGTCTGTGTCCAGTGATTTATAATAAACATAACTGGGACACACAGACTCAACAACGTGGATGCAAGAATCACAAATCTGAATACGATTTTTTTTATTACTGGCGAGAGCCCAGGAGCTGCGGGAAAGCAAAGAGGTTTGGACCTCAAGATCAGAAATCATTCAAAGCCCGAAAAAGGAATTCAAATGTCTGCTGGAAAGTTGGCCTTTATCTCAATGGGGCTGGAACACAAAGGGCTGGAGGTTATGCTGCAGCTGTACAGAGCTCTGCTTAGACGTCATCTGGACACTGTGTTTGGTTCTGGGCACTGCACCTCAGGAAGGATCTATTGGAATCGGAGGGGGGGCAGCGCGGATTCTCCCGAATGATACCGGGGGCTAAAAGGGGTAAATTATGAGGGCAGGCTGCACTGACTAGGCTTGTACTCCCTCGAGTATAGAAGATTAAGGGACGATCTCATTGAGGTGTTTAAGATGATCGAAGGATTCGAGAGAGCAGATCGAAAGAAATTATTTCCTCTGGTGGGGGGAGTCCAGAACAAGTGGGGCACAACCTAAGAATTAGAGCCAGGCTGTTCAGGGGTGATGTCAGGAAGCACTTCTTCACACACAGGGTAGTGGAAATCTGGAACTCTCTCCCACAAAAAGCTGTGGTTACATGGGATCAATTCGATCTTCCAAGGCCGAGATCGATAGGTTTTTGATGGGTAAGGGTATCGAGGGATATGGAGCGAAGGAGGGTAATTGGATATGGGGTACAGGTCAACCACGATCTGATGGAATCTACAATCAGTTAGAGGGTGGTGGGTTCGAGCAATGCACTGTCGGAGGGGCAGCACTGAGGGAGCGCTGCATTGTCGGAGGGGCAGTACTGAGGGAGCGCCGCACTGTCGGAGGGGCAGTACTGAGGGAATGATGCACTGTCGGAGGGTCAGTACTGAGGGAGCGCTGCATTGTCGGAGGGGCAGTACTGAGGGAGCGCCGCACTGTCGGAGGGGCAGTACTGAGGGAGTGCTGCACTGTCGGAGGGTCAGTACTGAGGGAGCGCCGCACTGTCGGAGGGGCAGTACTGAGGGAGCGTCGCACTGTCGGAGGGCTGTACTGAGGGAGCACTGCATTGTCGGACGGGCAGTACTGAGGGAGCGCTACACTGTCGGAGGGGCAGTACTGAGGGAGCGCTGCATTGTCGGAGGGGCACTACTGAGGGAGCGCAGCAATGTCGGAGGGGCAGTACTGAGGGAGCGCTGCATTGTCGGAGGGGCAGTACTGAGGGAGCGCTGCACTGTCGGAGGGGCAGTACTGAGGGAGCGCTGCATTGTTGGAGGGGCAGCACTGAGGGAGCGCTGCACTGTCGAAGGGGCAGTACTGAGGGAGCGCTGCATTGTCGGAGGGGCAGTACTGAGGGAGCGCTGCACTGTCGGAGGGGCAGTACTGAGGGAGCGCTGTTCATTCAGAGGGGCAATACTCAGGGAGCGCTGCACTGTCGGAGGGGCAGTACTGAGGGAGCGCAGCACTGTTGGAATGGCAGTACCGAGGGAGCGCTGCACTGTCGGAGGGGCAGTACTGAGGGAGCGCTGCACTGTCGGAGGGGCAGTACTGAGGGAGCGCTGCATTGTCGGACGGGCAGTACTGAGGTAGCGCTGCACTGTCGGAGGGGCAGTACTGAGGGAGCGCTGCAGTGTCAGAGGGGCAGTACTGAGGGAGCGCAGCACTGTCGGAATGGCAGTACCGAGGGAGCGCTGCACTGTCGGAGGGGCAGTACTGAGGGAGCGCTGCACTGTCGGAGGGGCAGTACTGAGGGAGCGCTGCATTGTCGGACGGGCAGTACTGAGGTAGCGCTGCACTGTCGGAGGGGCAGTACTGAGGGAGCGCTGCAGTGTCGGAGGGGCAGTACTGAGGGAGCGCAGCACTGTCGGAGGGGCAATACTGAGGAAGCGCTGCATTGTCGGAGGGGCAGTACTGAGGGAGCACCGCACTGTCGGAGGGGCAGTACTGAGGGAGCGCTGCACTCTCGGTGGGTCAGTACTGAGGGAGCGCCGCACTGTCGGAGGGGCAGTACTGAGGGTGCGTCGCACTGTCGGAGGGGCAGTACTGAGGGAGCGCTGCATTGTCGGACGGGCAGTACTGAGGGAGCGCTGCATTGTCGGAGGGGCAGTACTGAGGGAGCGCTGCATTGTCAGAGGGGCAGTACTGAGGGAGTGCAGCACTGTCGGAGGGGCAGTACTGTGGGAGCGCTGCATTGTCGGAGGGGCAGCACTGAGGGAGCGCTGCACTGTCGGAGGGGCAGTACTGAGGGAGCGCTGCACTGTCGGAGGGGCAGCACTGAGGGAGCGCTGCACTGTCGGAGGGGCAGTACTGAGGGAGCGCTGCATTGTCGGAGGGGCAGTACTGAGGGAGCGCTGAACTGTCAGAGGGGCAGTACTGAGGGAGCGCAGCACTGTTGGAATGGCAGTACTGAGGGAGTGCTGCACTGTCGGAGGGGCAGTACTGAGGTAGCGCAGCACTGTCGGAGAGGCGGTAATGAGGGAGTACTGCACTGTCGGAGGGGCAGTACTGAGGGAGCGCAGCACTGTTGGAATGGCAGTACTGAGGGAGCGCTGCACTGCCGGAGGGGCAGTACTGAGGGAGCGCAGCGCTGTTGGAATGGCAGTACTGAGGGAGCGCTGCACTGTCGGAGGGGCAGTACTGAGGTAGCGCAGCACTGTCGGAGAGGCGGTACTGAGGGAGTGCTGCACTGTCGGAGGGGCAGTGCTGAGGGAGCGCTGCACTTTCCGAGGGTCAGTACTGAGAGAGAGCTGCACTGTTGGAGGGGCAGTGCTGAGGGAGCGCAGCACTGTCGGAGGAGCAGTACTGAGGGAGTGCTGCACCGTCGGAGGGGCAGTACTGAGGGAGCGCTGCACTGTCGGAGGGGCAGTACTGAGGGAGCGCTGCACTGTCGGAGGGGCAGTACTGAGGGAGCGCTGCACTGTCGGAGGGGGCAGTACTGGGGAAGCGCTGCACTGTCGGAGGGGCAGTACTGAGGGAGCACTGCACTATCGGAGGTGCAGTACTGAGGGAGCGCCGCACTGTCGGAGGATGAAGTTCAGAGGAATGAGACTTTACCGATCCCATGGCCACTATAGGAAGAAGAGCAGGTGGGATTTTTACCTGGTGTCCTGGGGCCCAATATTTATCCCTCAACCAACCTCACTCAAAAAGGAACACTGTCGCTGGTCATTATCTCCAATCATTGGGAAATCCCCAGGTTGTGAAATGCTCTCAATAAATTCAAGTTCTCTCTTCTGTCCAGGAGACAGCTGGTCAGTGGCATGATCAGAAAAATTCCCCCTCCCTCCACTCATAATGGAATGGATAAATTGACATACTGGCCTCCAAAATAAGCAACAGAACCTTCCAACTCCGCTTCCTCCATGAAACTGATGTGACTGGTTCCGAAATGGAGGATATTCAAATCTGGAAGGATATGAGGCCTGCTTCCTTATTCTCTAAACACACATGGTTCAAAGCTCCCTCCCTGCTTCTTTATTCTTTTGTTGATTCATTCCTGGGATGAGGGTGTCGATGGCAAGGCCCAGCATTTATTGCCCATCCCTAGTTGCCCTCAAGAAGTTGGTGGTGAGCCACCTTCTTGAACCGCTGCAGTCCGTGTGGTGAAGGTGCTCCCACAGTGTTGTTAGGGAGGGAGTTCCAGGATTTTGACCGAGCGACGATGAAGGAACGGCCGATATATTTCCACGTCAGGATGGTGTGTGACTTGGAGGGGAACTTGGAGGTGGTGGTGTTCCCATGCACCTGCTGCCCTTGTCCTTCTAGGTGGAAGAGGTCGCGGGTTTGGGAGGTGCTGCCGAAGAAGCCTTGGCGAGTTGCTGCAGTGCATCTTGTAGATGGTACACACTGCAGCCACGGTGCGCCGGTGGTGGAGGAAGTGGATGGCGGGGCAGAGGTAGCGAGTGACAGGGAAAGAGAGCAAGCGAGAGAGAGTGAGGGAGAGAGAGAGACCTAGAGAGATTGACAAGGAAAGAGAGAGAACAAGACAGAGACAAAGAGAGAGAAATGGAGAAGGTGATAGGGAAAGTGAGGGAGACAGAGAGAGACTGAGACAGCGACAGAAAGAGGGTGACTTACATAGAAACATAGAAGATAGGAGCAGGAGTAGGCCATTCGGCCCCTCGAGCCTGTTCCACCATTCAATGAGATCATGGCTGATCATCCAAATTCAGTATCCTGTCCCTGCTTTCTCCCCATATCCCTTGATCCCTTTAGTCTTAAGAAGTATATCTAACTCCTTCTTGAATATATTTAATAAGTTGGCCTCAACTGCCTTGTGTGGTAGAGAATTCCACAGGTTCACCACTTTCTGGGGGAGAAATTCAGTGTCGTCCTGTTTGGGGTGCCATTATCGGCCGTGCGCAAAGTTTAGCACCGGACGCTAAATATCACCTCCGATGGCAAACTTGGCTTTTATCGTAACTGAAGGTGATTGGAGCGCTAAATCAGGTGCTTCACACCTCTCTTAAGGCGCTAAGGCCGAGGAGCGAGGCGCTACCTCAGAGCGCTGGCGAAGCTCATGTGATGTCAGTCAGCAATGGAACACAGACACACTGGCGCCGGCCAGTTCTTAAAGGGGAGGGTCGATCTTGCTCTCCATCCACATCCTGCTCATTGCAGCCTTGAATCTCGGCCTGGAGAGACCTGTGCATCAATTCTGCTGGAAAGAACAATGGAGAGGCCCAGGGAAAGAGCTCAGAGTGCAGTCCCCACAGTCTCTTCTAAATCGATGCAAGGAAGGTCAACTCAAAATCAACCTGCAAAGTGCTGCTCAGTACCGAAAACTCCTTCACACAGCGTTGAATCTCTCCAGAAGTCTCTCTCTCTCTCTCAGAATGCGTGGTGCAAAAATGTCACCAACAAAAAAAGGCAGGAAGCGGTCGCCATTAAAAAGCACTCCCCCAGTCCCTTCATGAATGAAAAACGCTCCCCTCGACCTGTCGTTGCTAGCGGCAGGTGGCAAGGCAGGGGGTGCCACTCAATATCTGGTCCGGGGTGCTACCGGGACGTTGCACGCTCGACTGACGTCACGATCTGCGGGCGCAGGAGATCGTGGCGGTAGTGCTTAGCGCCGCCGCAAAATGTTGAGTAAATTTTTCGAGTGGCGCAACCATCGCCGCGCCTGGGCGCTAGTTGGTTTGCGCCCCATTAGCGCCCTCTTAGGGCATGCATGGGAGGCACAAGCCAACTGAATTTTTCCCTCTCTGGGTGAAGAAATTCCTGCTCATCTCTGTCCTAAATGGCTTACCCCTTATCCTTAGACTGTGACCCCTGGTTCTGGACTCCCCGACCATCGGGAACATCCTTCCTGCATCCAGTCTGTCCAGTCCTGTTAGAATTTTCTAAGTTTCAATGAGATCCCCTCTCATTCTTCTAAACTCCAGCGAGTACAAGCCCAATCGACCCAATCTCTCCTCATATGTCATTCCTGCCATCCCAGGTATCAGCCTGGTGAATCTTCGCTGCACTCCCTCCATGGCAAGAACATCCTTCCTCAGAGAAGGCGACCAAGCTGCACACAATACTCAAGGTGCGGTCTCACCAAGGCCCTGTACAACTGCAGCAAGACTTCCTTGTTCTTGTACTCAAGGTTGAAGCTGGAACATGGAGGTGGTGGTGTTCCAATGCGCCTGCTGCCCTTGCCCTGCTAGGTGGTGGAGGTCGTGTGTTTCCCTTTAAGTGTATCCCTTTAAGAGATGCTTATGAGTAATGTGCCACGCCTCTTTGGCGAGCAGCCAATGAAGGGGAAGGATGACCTGACTGCTCGGTATGACACCAGTGATTGTGAAACCACGAGGTCAGGCTGAATCAGCTTGCGATTGGTCAGGCAGCTATCGAATACAAGCTGAAAATGTCAGTTGTGGCTCTCTCGTCTCTGATTCACAAGCCTGAGAATTCAAGTCCGACTGCATGACACGAGCACAAATATCTAGCATGACACTCCAGCGCAGTACTGAGGGAGCGCTGCTCTGTCGGAGGGGCAGTACTGAGGGAATGCCGCACTGTTGGAGGGGCAGTACTGAGGGAGCGCTGCACTGTCGGAGGGGCAGTACTGAGGGAGCGCTGCACTGTCGGAGGGACAGTACTGAGGGAGCGCTGCACTGTCGGAGGGACAGTACTGAGGGAGTGCTGCACTGTCGGAGGGGCAGTACTGAGGGAGCGCTGCACTGTCGGATGGGCAGTACTGAGGGAGCGCTGCACTGTCAGAGGGGCAGTACTGAGGGAGCGCTGCACTGTTGGAGGGGCAGTACTGAGGGAGCGCTGCACTGTCGGAGGGACAGTACTGAGGGAGTGCTGCACTGTCGGAGGGGCAGTACTGAGGGAGCGCTGCACTGTCAGATGGGCAGTACTGAGGGAGTGCTGCACTGTCAGAGGGGCAGCACTGAGGGAGCGCTGCACTATCAGAGGGGCAGTACTGAGGGAGCGCTGCACTGTCGGAGGGGCAGTACTGTGGGAGCGTTGCACTGTCAGAGGGGCAGTACTGAGGGAGCGCTGCACTGTCAGAGGGGCAGTACTGAGGGAGCGCTGCACTGTCGGAGAGGCTGAACTGAGGGAGCACCGCACTGTCGGAGGGGCCGTCTTTCGGGATAGGATGTTTAACCAAGGTCCCATCTGCCCTCTTGAGTTGATGTAAAAGATCCCACGGCCCGCATTTCGAAGAAGAGCAGGGCTCCAAAGATGGAACAGTTTCCTCCGCTGAAGTTCTCATTCAGGCCAATGACTAATTCCACTGACACCTGATTATTCCTTCGCTTGCTTCTCTCTTCTGCCTCATCGGTATCATACTTCATTTCCTCTTCAGCTCGTTCGTAACTTCAACCAACTTCATGCCCGGGCAGACGGAAACAGAAGTGATGCCCATCTTGTGTTACCTTGAGATGAACTCAGAGCCTCGGGGTTGGGTGGGCTCAGGGGGTCAGATACTGACCTTTCACCCTCTGGCGACCTGGGAGGCAAATCAAGCTCAGAGGGGTATAAGAACATAGGAACAGGAGGAGGCCATTCAGCCCCTCGAGCCTACTTTGGGATCATGGGTGATCTGCGACCTAACTCCATATACCCGCCTTTGCCCCATAGGTATGTTGGCCTTCATAGCGAGAGCATTCGAGTACAGGAGCAAGGATGTCTTGCTGCAGTTGTACAGGGCCTTGGTGAGACCATTGTGTACAGTTTTGGTCACCTTATCTGAGGAAGGATGTTCTTGCCATGGAGGGAGTGCAGCGAAGATTCACCAGACTGATACTTGGGATGGCAGGAATGACGTATGAGGAGAGATTGGGTCGATTGGGCTTATATTCGCTGGAGTTTAGAAGAATGAGAGGGGATCTCATTGAAACTTATAAAATTCTAACAGGACTTGACAGACTAGATGCAGGAAGGATGTTCCCGATGGCGGGGGAGTCCAGAACCAGGGGTCACAGTCTAAGGATAAGGGGTAAGCCATTTAGGACTGAGATGAGGAGGAATTTCTTCACCCAGAGAGTGGTGAACCTGTGGAATTCTCTACCACAGAAGGCAGTAGAGGCCAATTCATTAAATATATTCAAGAAGGAGTTGGATATATTTCTTAAGGCTAAAGGGATCAAGGGGTATGGGGAGAAAGCAGGGACAGGGTACTGAATTTGGATGATCAGCCATGATCTCATTAAATGGCGGAACAGGCTCGAGGGGCCGAATGGCCTGCTCCTGCTCCTATCTTCTATGTTTCTATGTTATCCCATAATACCTTATGCTTAACAAAAATCTATCCATGTTAGATTTAAAATTAACAATCGATCTCGCATCAATTGCTGTTTGGGGAAGAGAGTTCCAGACTTCGACCACCCTTTGTGTGTAGAAGTGTTTCCTAATTTCACTGCTGCAAGGTCTGGTTTTTATTTTCAGGCTGCGCCCCCGAGTCCTAGACTCCCCAGCCAGTGGAAATAGTTTCTCTCTGTCACAGTTCCCCTTAATATCCTGAAAACTTCAAATCAAATCACCCCTTACCCTTCTAAATTCCAAGGAATAGAACCCCAGTTGGTGCAATCAGTCCTCGTAATTTAAACCCTGGAGTCTGGGTATAATTCTGGTAAATCTACGCTGCACTCCCTCCAAGGCCAATATATCCTTCCTAAGGTGTGGTGCCCAGAATTCCTGATCTTCGACCTCAACTCCACACTCCCGCACTATCCCCATATCCCTTGATTCCCTTAGTGTCCAACAATCTATCGATCTCAGTCTTGGATATACTCAACGACTGACATCAGGACAGCAGGACAGGTAGATAAGGTGGTTAAGAAGGCATATTGGATACTTGCCGAGGCATAGAATATAAGAGCAGGGAGGTCATGATAGAGCTGTACAAAGCGCTAGTTAGGCCACAGCTGGAATACTGTGTGCAGTTCTGCTCGCCACACTATAGGAAGGAGGTGATTGCATTGGAGAGGGTGCAGAGGAGATTCACCAGGATGTTACCTGGGCTGGAGTGCTTCAGCTATGAAGAGAGACTGGACAGGCTGGGGTTGTTTTCCTTAGAGCAGAGAAGGCTGAGGGGAGACCTGATTGAGGTGTACAAAATTATGAGGGGCACAGATAGGGTAGATAGAAAGGAACTTTTCCCCTTAGTGGAGGGGTCAATAACCAGGGGGCATAGTTTCAAGGTAAGGGGCAGGAGGTTTAGAGGGGATTTGAGGGAAAACTTTTTCACCCAGAGGGTGGTTGGAATCTGGAACTCACTGCCTGAAAGGATGGTAGAGGCAGGAACCCTCACAACATTCAAGAAGCATTTAGATGAGCACTTGAAACGCCATAGCATACAAAGCTACGGACCAAGTGCTGGAAAATGGGATTAGAATAGACAGGGCTTGATGGCCGGCGCAGACACGATGGGCCGAAGGGCCTCTTTCTGTGCTGTATAACTATGGGGGAAAAATTCAGTATCGCCCCGTTTGGGACGCCATTATCGGCCGTGCGCAAAGTTTAGCGCCTGGCGCTAATTATCGCCTCCGACGGCAAACTTGGCTTTTATCGCCCCTGGAGGTGATTGGAGCGCTAAATCAGGCGCTTCACACCTGTCTTAAGGCGCAAAAGCCGAGCAGCGAGGCGCTACCTCAGAGCGCTGACGAAGTAAGGAAGGTCAAATCAAAATGAACCTGCAAAGTGCTGCTCAGTACCCAAAACTCCTTCACAGAGCGTTGAATCTCTCCAGAAGTCTCTCCCTCTCTCAGAATGCCTGGTGCAAAAAGGTCACCAACAAAAAAAGGCAGGAAGCGGTCGCCTTTAAATAGCGCTCCCCTAGTCCCTTCCCGACTGCAAAACGCTCTCCTCGACCTGTCATTGCTAGCGGCAGGCGGTAAGCCAGGGGGCGCCACTCAATATCCGGTGCGGGGCGCTACCGGGGCGTTGCACGCTCGACGGATGTCCCGACCTGCGGGCGCAGGAGATCGTGGCGGTAGTGTTTAGCGCCGCCGCAACATGTCTAGGTAATTTCGTGAGCGGCGCAAACATCGCCGCGCCCAGGCGCTAGTTGCTTTGCGCCCCATTAGCGCCCTCTTAGGGCGCTAACTGAACGGGCAAACAACTGAATTTTTCCCCCCATGACTCTCTAATGACTGAACCTCCACAGCCCTCTGGGGCAGAGAATTCCAACGATTCACCTCGCTCCGAGCGAAGAAATTCCTCCTCATCTCAGTCCTAAATGGCCGCCCCCTTATTCTGAGACTGTGACCCCTGGTTCTAGGCTCCCCAGCCTGGGGGAAACATCCTCTCAGCATCTACCCTGTCAAGTCCTGTAAGAATTTTATACATTTCAATGAGCTCAAAACTGAGATAGATTTTCAGACTCTAGTGGAACGAAGGGAGATCGGGCGGGAAAGTGGAGTCGAGGTCGAAGATCAGCCATGATCTTACTGAATGGTGGAGCAGGCGCGAGGCGGCTGAAAGGCCTACTCCTGCTATTAGTTTTTATGCTCTTATGTTCTAGGTGTTGGATTTAACACTGATTAAAATGGCCTATTTTTTGTTTGGTGATCAACCCATTTTCAGCTTTGCTACTCAAACCGCAACAAATTACCACTCGAGAACACATCAAGGAATTTTTCTTCAGGCCAAAATATTCCCTCTTTACACAATCAGCGTGCTCAAATGCTGCCCGCTTGCTGCGCTGGTTCACGGGAGATTTTACGTTCGGCGATATGCAAATTAGTTTGAGCGCAAACCCGAGAGAGAGGGAGTTGAAGGAAACACATCTCCAAAACGGGCCGTCGTTTGCGCCCGGATCACTGATAGCGCACACACGGGGAAACTCTACCTCATTCCACGACTGCAATGGATACTGCAGGGTTGTATAATGGGCGGCGAATTCGGTGTCGGCCATTTTATGCCACCGGCCGAAGTTAAAATGGCTCCCGACGCTCCCCCCACCCCTTCCAGTCAATCAAAGGAGCGCTCAGTCTGAGAGTGGGACTCAAACCTTCACCCTTAGTTTCAGAGGTCAGAGTGCTGTCCACTGAGCCAATTGTGTCTCTTCCCGCCAGGGCAAGAGGGGCTTGGGTTGAAGGATTCCGGTATGTCGGATGAATGTCTCCCGGATTTCACCATCGCCAAAGTCAACTGATTCCGATCATTAAATGCCGTTAAAATTAAAAAGTCACACCGTGTTTTTTATTACACAGAATTACATAGAATATACAGCACAGAAACAGGCCATTCAGCCCAACTGGTACATATTGGTGGTTATGCTCCACACGAGCCTCCTCCCACCTCTACTTCATTTCACCCCATCAACATCTCCTTCTATTCCTTTCTCCGCATGTACTTATCTGGCTTCCGCTTAAATGCATCTATGCAGAACTGCGCACAGCACTCCAAATTTAATATGGGGACCAGAACTGTGCACAGTAACTCCAAGTGTGATATGGAGACCAGAACTGTGCACAGTAACTCCAAGTGTGATATGGAGACCAGAACTGTGCACAGTAACTCCAAGTGTGATATGGAGACCAGAACTGTGCACAGTAACTCCCAGTGTGATATGGAGACCAGAACTGTGCACAGTAACTCCCAGTGTGATATGGAGACCAGAACTGTGCACAGTAACTCCCAGTGTGATATGGAGACCAGAACTGTGCACAGTAACTCCCAGTGTGATATGGAGACCAGAACTGTGCACAGTAACTCCCAGTGTGATATGGAGACCAGAACTGTGCACAGTAACTCCCAGTGTGATATGGAGACCAGAACTGTGCACAGTGCTCCAAGTGTGATATGGAGACCAGAACTGTGCACAGTAACTCCAAGTGTGATATGGAGACCAGAACTGTACACAGTAACTCCAAGTGTGATATGGAGACCAGAACTGTGCACAGTAACTCCAAGTGTGATATGGAGACCAGAACTGTGCACAGTAACTCCAAGTGTGATATGGAGACCAGAACTGTGCACAGTAACTCCAAGTGTGATATGGGGACCAGAACAGTGCACAGTAACTCCAAGTGTGATATGGAGACCAGAACTGTGCACAGTAACTCCAAGTGTGATATGGAGACCAGAACTGTGCACAGTAACTCCAAGTGTGATATGGGGACCAGAACAGTGCACAGTAACTCCCAGTGTGATATGGAGACCAGAACTGTGCACAGTAACTCCCAGTGTGATATGGAGACCAGAACTGTGCACAGTAACTCGAAGTGTGATATGGAGACCAGAACTGTGCACAGTAACTCCAAGTGTGATATGGAGACCAGAACTGTGCACAGTAACTCCAAGTGTGATATGGAGACCAGAACTGTGCACAGTAACTCCAAGTGTGATATGGAGACCAGAACTGTACACAGTAACTCCAAGTGTGATATGGAGAGCAGAACTGTGCACAGTAACTCCCAGTGTGATATGGAGACCAGAACTGTGCACAGTAACTCCAAGTGTGATATGGAGACCAGAACTGTGCTCAGTAACTCCAAGTGTGATATGGAGACCAGAACTGTGCACAGTAACTCCTCGTGCGATATGGAGACCAGAACTGTGCACAGTAACTCCAAGTGTGATATGGAGACCAGAACTGTGCACAGTAACTCCAAGTGTGATATGGAGACCAGAAATGTACTCAGTACTCCAAGTGTGGGCTTACTGATTGATCTATACAACTGTACAGTGACCTCTCTGCTATTGACGGAGATTTGGAATAATCTGGTGAAACAAAACACCACCTGACTGGAGCACATTACGCAGAAAGGTATCTGGAAACTCTCTAGAGTTCCTGACAGCAATCTGTCCCAGACAGAATCCTGCTTTCAGACTCAGTCACAACAAGCTGGGGTATTAAAGCTCATTTTAACAATAAAAATTATTTGGTATTTCCCTCCCCACTATTTCTTTTTACATAAACAATCAGCAGGGAGATACTGTCAGTTGTGAAGGACATTAACCTCCCCCCCACACCACCCCTGTCCAAATAAAAAAACAACCCTTAACATCGTCTCCGCCCTCCCCTCGATTTGCACTATCCTGTCCCAGGATGCGGTTACCACGGAGTCTGCGCTTTATCTAGGATTTGACGCATGGCGAAAGGGTGAAGGGGAAGAGGATAGGGGAGTGAGGGGAGTAGAGGGGAAGGGAGAGTGAGAGGGAGAGGGGAGAGGAGGGGAGAGGAGAGAGGAGGGGAAGACAGAGGAGGGGAGAGGAGAGAGGGGGGGAGAAGAGAGGAGGGGAGGAGAGGAGGGGAGAGGAGAGAGGAGGGGAGAGGAGAGGAGGGGAGAGTATAGAGGAGGGGAGAGGAGGGGAGGAGAGGAGGGGAGAGGAGAGAGGAAGGCAGAGGAGGGGAGAGGAGAGGAGGGGAGAGAGGAGAGTGGAGGGGAGTGGAGAGGAGGGGAGCGGAGAGAGGAGGGGAGGAGAGGAGGGGATGGGAGAGGAGAGGAGGGGAGAGTGGAGGGGAGTGGAGAGGAGGGGAGCGGAGAGAGGAGGGGAGGAGAGGAGGGGAGAGGAGAGGAGTGGAGAGGAGGGGAGAGGAGAGAGGAGGGGAGAGGAGAGGAGAGAGGAGGGGAGAGGAGGGGAAAGGAGAGAGGAGGGGAGAGTGGAGCGGAGAGAGGAGGGGAAGGCAGAGGATGGGAGAGGAGAGGAGGGGAAGGGAGAGGAGAGAGGGGAGAAGAGAAGAAGGGAGAGGAGGGGAGAGGGGAGGAGGGGAGAGGGGAGGGGAGGAGGGGAGAGGGGAGGAGGGGAGGGGAGAGGAGGGGAAAGAGGAGGGGAAGGGAGAGGAGGGGGGAGGAGAGGAGGGGAAGGGAGAGGAGGGGAGAGGAGAGAGAGGAGAGGAGGAGAAGGGAGAGGAGGGGAGAGGGGAGGAGGGGAGGGGAGAGGAGGGGACAGGAGAGAGGGGAGAGGAGAAGAAGGGAGAGGAGGGGAGAGGAGAGGAGGGAAGAGGAGGGGAGAGGAGAGAGGGGAGAGGAGAAGAAGGGAGAGGAGGGGAGAGGAGAGGAGGGGAGGGGAGAGGAGGGGACAGGAGAGAGGGGAGAGGAGAGGAGGAAAGAGGAGAGGGGAGTGGAAGGGAGAGGAGGAGAGAGGAGAGGGGAGAGAGGTGGGGAGAGGAGTGGAAAGAAGGGGAGGGGAGAGAGTAGTGTTAGGGAAAGGTGCGGAGAGGAGAGCAGGGGCGGGGGAGAGGACAGGATGGGGAAAAGGCGAGACAGAGGAGAGTGGAATGAGAGAGGAGAGGAGAGAGGTAAGAGGAGTGGCCAGGAGGGAGGGGTGAGGGAGGGAAGGTCCGGGTGATGTCACGAAACCAGGAGGCTCTTCCTGTGTGAATGTAGGCAGCGATGTTGGGAGGGCATCCAATGACATTGCAGCCAAGATCACTCCTGTCCGCACCCCAGGTCCAATGATGTCCTTCGCCCAGGTTCCCACTATCTTTTGTGTGATTAAGTGCATCCTGACATCACCCCTGAATGGTCTACCTCTAATTTTAAGGCCCCTTGTACTGGACTCCCTCCACCAGAGGAAATAATTTCCCTCTATCTCCGCTCACACATCACCCCATGTGCTCGCTGACCTACATTGGCTCCCGGTCTGGCAATGCCTCGAAATTAACATTTCATCCTTATTTTCAAATCCCTCCATGACTTCGTCCCCTCCCTATCTCTGTAATCTCCTCCAGCACCTACAACCCTCCCTATCCCTGTAACCTCCTCCAGCCCCTATAACATTCCCTATCTCTGTAATCTCCTCCAGCACCTACAACCCTCCCTATCCCTGTAACCTCCTCCAGCCCCTATAACATTCCCTATCTCTGTAATCTCCTCCAGACTCTATTGAGGAGGTCCGGACAATGACCAGAACCTGTCGCGTTTGTGCTGAATGCAAACCCCGCTTCTATAAGCCGTCCAAGCCAGCTCATCTTATTAAAGCAACTCGACCATTTGAGCGTTTGAGTCTCGATTTTAAAGGTCTCCTTCCATCGAGCGACCGTAATGTCTATTTTCTTAATATTATAGACGAGTACTCTCAGTTCCCTTTTGTTATCCCCTGTCCGGATGTGACCAGTGCTGTTGCAATTAAATGCCTCTGCCAACTGTTTTCCTTGTTTGGCATGCCTAACTATATACATAGTGATAGGGGTTCTTCCTTTATGAGCGAAGAATTGCGACAGTTTTTGCTATCGAAAGGGATTGCAATGAGTAGAACTACCAGCTATAACCCTCGTGGTAATGGGCAGTTCGAGAAAGAAAATGCGACAGTGTGAAAAGCTATCGTACTGCCTCTGAAGTCGCGAGGCCTGCCGACCTCTCGCTGGCAGGATGTCCTGCCAGACATGCTGCATTCCATAAGGTCTCTTTTGTGTACAGCGACGAATGTCACCCCTCATGAAAGGATGTTTAGTTTTCCAAGAAAAGCTACTAATGGAATAATGTTACCCACATGGTTGACGGCCACGGGCCCTGTGCTGTTGCGCAGACATGTGAGAGGCCACAAGACTGATCCACTGGTGGAGGAAGTACAACTCCTCCATGCTAATCCCCAGTATGTGTATATTCAATATCCGGATGGGCGAGAGGATACGGTCTCTATTAAAGATCTTGCACCTGCTGGAGCTCGAAAAGAGTTCGACTCTGAGAGTAGAGTTTTTAATCGTGGTATTGGACCTTCAGAGACACAAATCCTCAGTGTGAAAAACACTGATGATTCTGGGAATTCGAATGAACCGGAGTTAGTACTCCGGGAGGAGCCTCAACAAGAGTTATGTCGTTCCCAGAAGACTATCAGACGTCCTGACAGACTGAATCTATAGCAGGGGGTGAATGTGATGAAATAACTCTGTGTTCTGGCATTTGTATTGTCTGTTGTTGTACTTGCTAATGTCTGGAATGTTCTACAGATGTAACCACTAATGCTCCTCCCTAGCCCCGCCCCTCTGGATCCTCCGGATTGGTGTGAGTCTTACTCATAAGGGCTGGGTCAGTGATGAATGATGGCTGCCTTCTGCTAACTCGATGCCATGTGCTTACTTAATAAAAGCCTTTAGTTTTAAGCTTTAACCGCTTGGATTCAGGCACTTATTTGGCACATCAACAACCCTCCCTATCTCTGTAACCTCCTCCAGCCTCTACAACCCTCCCTATCTCTGTAACCTCCTCCAGCCCCTACAACCCTCCCTATCTCTGTAACCTCCTCCAGCCCCTACAAACCTCCCTATCTCTGTAACCTCCTCCAGCCCCTACAACCCTCCCTCTCTCTGCAACCTCCTCCAGCCCCTACAACCCTCCCTATCTCTGTAACCTCCTCCAGCCCCTACGGCCCTCCCTATCTCCGTAACCTCCTCCAGCCCTACAGCCATCCCTATCTCTGTAACCTTCTCCAGCCCCTACAATTCTCCCAATCTCTGTAACCTCCTCCAGCCCTACAACCCTCCCTAGCTCTGTAACCTCCTCAAGCCCCTACGGCCCTCCCTATCTCTGTAACCTCCTCCAGACCTACAACCCTCCCTATCTCTGTAACCTCCTCAAGCCCCTACAACCCTACCTATATCTGTAACCTCCTCCAAACCTACAACCCTCCCTATCTCTGTAACCTGCTCCAGCCCCTACAACACTCCCTATCTCTGTAACCTCCTCCAGCCCCTACAACCCTCCCAGATCTCTGTAACCTGCTCCAGCCCTACAACCCTCCCTATCTCTGTAACCTGCTCCAGCCCCTACAACCCTCCCTATCTCTGTAACCTCCTCCAGCCCCTACAACACTCCCTATCTCTGTAACCTCCTCCAGCCCTACAACCCTCCCTATCGCTGTAACCTGCTCCAGCCCCTACAACACTCCCTATCTCTGTAACCTCCTCCAGCCCCTACAACCCTCCCTATCTCTGTAACCTGCTCCAAACCTACAACCCTCCCTATCGCTGTAACCTCCTCCAGTCCTACAACCCTCCCTATCGCTGTAACCTGCTCCAGCCCTACAACCCTCCCTATCTCTGTAACCTCCTCCAGCCCTACAGCCCTCCCAGATCTCTGCGCTCCTCCAATTCTGGCCTCTTGAGCAGCCCCTGATTTTAATCGCTCCACCATTGGCGGCCGTGCCTTCAGCTACCTGGGCCATAAGCTGTGGAGTTCCCTCCCTAAACTTCTCCAACTCTCCCTCTTCCTTTAAGACACTCCTTAAAACCTAGCTCTTTGACCAAGCCTTTTTGGTCATCTGTCCTAAAATCTCCTTATGTGGCTCGGTGTCAAATTCTGTTTGATAATCGCTCCTGTGAAGCGCCTCAGGACAATGTTAAAGGCGTCTGCAATAAACACAAGTTGTTGTTCCATCGACCCTATCAACTCCTTTAATCACCTTAAACACCTCAATTAGAGCACCACTCAATCTTCTACACTCCAGGGAATACAAGCCCAGTCTTTGCAACCTGTCCTCGGAATGTAGCACCTTTTTTTAAGCCCCCACCCCCTCCCGAATCCACCAAGTGAATCATCCTGGGGAATCTTTCAGCGCGGGTCTTCAATCCTTGGTGGAGAGAGAAGCGAGATGTCCACTTGGAGTTGCCGAGGTGCAAGGCAACGCCTCTTCGAGAAGGTTGCACGCGTGCTTTGCTGGGGGGGGGGGTCAAGGCTTCAGTTGGTTTCAGCAGACAGCGGTCCAGTCGGCGGTGTGTGAGTGGAGGTTGGGGTTGCGGTGGTGGGGTGGGGTGGGGTGGGGGTGCGTAACGGTCGGGGCCTAGGACCTCCCCTCCCCCTGGACCCCTGGAGGGGTGGTCCGGGAGCTCCGGCCTCCTCTCCCCCCGGCGGCCCAGACACAACGGTTGCAGGCTTCCTCTCGGCCCTTGTAGTACCGCACTGTCAACGTAGTGAAGACCAGGAGCGTCACACACTGGAGGCCAGCCAGAAGGAAGAAATAATAGTCCATGTGGCAGCTGTTGATGTTGCCTTGAGGGAGACAGGGAAGAAGAGAAGAATCATAGACTCATAGAACGATATAGCACAGGAGGCCATTCGGCCCGTCGTGCCTGTGCCAGCTCTTTGAAAGAGCTCTCCAATTAGTCCCACTGCCCTCTTTCCCCAGAGCCCTGCAAATTTTTCCCTTCAAGTCTTTAGCCAATTCCCCTTTTGAAAGTCACTGTTGAATCTGTTTCCACCGCCCTTTCAGGCAGCGCATTCCAGATCACCACAACTCACTGCGTAAAACAAATTCTCCTCATCTCCCCCTCTGGTTCTTTTGCTGATTATCTTCAATCTGTGTCCTCTGGTTACTGACCCTTCTGCCACAGGAAACAGTTCCCCTTCACTTACTCTGTCAAAGTAGAAGAAGGGAATGGAAGACATGGGCAATTAATCAAGTGTAGGACGAGCTGGAGACATTATCGGCCTTGGGAAATGACTATTGCCGTCAAATTTTACGTGGCTGGAACAGGCACAGCACAGTATCAAGAGCAACAAATAAGTGGATACACTGGATTAGTTACCTGATTTATTGATCAGGCTGGATACCTACTGTTACATTAATATGTAAATATCATGAAGCCTTATCCCATTCGGCCCAACTGGTCTGTGTGGTGTTCCTGCTCCACTCAAGCCTCCTCCCAAACCTCTTCATCTAACCCAATCAGCATATCCTTCGATTCCTTTCTCCCTAACGTATACTGAGGGAGCGCTGCACTGTCGGAGGGGCAGTACTGAGGGAGCGCTGCACTGTCGGAGGGGCAGTACTGAGGGAGTGCCGCACTGTGGGAGGGTCAGTACTGAGGGAGCGCTGCACTGTCGGAGGGGCAGTACTGAGGGAGCGCTGCACTGTTGGAGGGGCAGTACTGAGGGAGCGCTGCACTGTCGGAGGAGCAGTACTGAGGGAGCGCTGCATTGTCGGAGGGGCAGTACTGAGGGAGCGCTGCACTATCGGAGGGTCAGTACTGAGGGAGCACTGCACTGTCGGAGGGTCAGTACTGAGGGAGCGCTGCAGTGTGGGAGGGGCAGTACTGAGGGAGCACTGCACTGTCGGAGGGGCAGTACTGAGGGAGCGCTGCAGTGTGGGAGGGGCAGTACTGAGGGAGCGCTGCACTGTCGGAAGGGCAGCACTGAGGGAGCGCTGCACTGTCGGAGGGGCAGTACTGAGGGAGCGCTGCACTGTTGGAGGGGCAGTACTGAGGGAGCGCTGCACTGTCGGAGGAGCAGTACTGAGGGAGCGCTGCATTGTCGGAGGGGCAGTACTGAGGGAGCGCTGCACTATCGGAGGGTCAGTACTGAGGGAGCACTGCACTGTCGGAGGGGCAGTACTGAGGGAACGCTGCACTGTGGGAGGGTCAGTACTGAGGGAGCACTGCACTGTCGGAGGGGCAGTACTGAGGGAGCGCTGCAGTGTGGGAGGGGCAGTACTGAGGGAGCACTGCACTGTCGGAGGGGCAGTACTGAGGGAGCGCTGCACTGTTGGAGGGGCAGTACTGAGGGAGCGCTGCACTGTCGGAGGAGCAGTACTGAGGGAGCGCTGCATTGTCGGAGGGGCAGTACTGAGGGAGCGCTGCACTATCGGAGGGTCAGTACTGAGGGAGCACTGCACTGTCGGAGGGGCAGTACTGAGGGAACGCTGCACTGTGGGAGGGTCAGTACTGAGGGAGCACTGCACTGTCGGAGGGGCAGTACTGAGGGAGCGCTGCAGTGTGGGAGGGGCAGTACTGAGGGAGCGCTGCACTGTCGGAAGGGCAGCACTGAGGGAGCGCTGCACTGTCGGAGGGTCAGTACTGAGGGAGCGCTGCAGTGTGGGAGGGGCAGTACTGAGGGAGCGCTGCAGTGTGGGAGGGGCAGTACTGAGGGAGCGCTGCACCGTCGGAGGGGCAGTACTGAGGGAGCGCTGCACTGTCGGAGAGGCAGTACTGAGGGAGCGCTGCACTGTCGGGGTAGTACTGAGGGAGCGCTGCACTGTCGGAGGGTCAGTACTGAGGGAGCGCTGCAGTGTGGGAGGGGCAGTACTGAGGGAGCGCTGCACCATCGGAGGGGCAGTACTGAGGGAGCGCTGCACTGTCGGAGAGGCAGTACTGAGGGAGCGCTGCACTGTCGGAGAGGCAGTACTGAGGGAGCGCTGCACTGTCGGAGAGGCAAGTACTGAGGGAGCGCTGCACTGTCGGGGTAGTACTGAGGGAGCGCTGCACTGTCGGAGGGGCAGTACTGAGGGAGCGCCGCACTGTCGGAGGGTCAGTACTGAGGGAGCACTGCACTGTCGGAGGGGCAGTAACTGAGGGAGCACTGCACTGTCGGAGGGTCAGTACTGAGGGAGCGCTGCAGTGTGGGAGGGGCAGTACTGAGGGAGCGCTGCACCATCGGAGGGGCAGTACTGAGGGAGCGCTGCACTGTCGGAGGGGCAGTACTGAGGGAGCGCTGCACTGTCGGAGGGACAGTACTGAGGGAGCACTGCACTGTCGGAGGGGCAGTACTGAGGGAGCGCTGCACTGTTGGAGGGGCAGTACTGAGAGAGTGCTGCACTGTTGGATGTGCTGTCTTTCGATGTCTCTGGGGTTGGAAGGGGAGAAATCAGCCAGGGCTCCTGGCTCCCAAACACTAACCAGTTTAATTCTTGGGATTTATTACCATCTCTCGCTCTGTCTGTCTGTCTGTCTGTCTGTCTGTCTCTCTATCTATCTATCTGTCTGTCTATCTATCTATCTGTCTATCTATCTATCTATCCATCTATCTATCCGTCTATCTATCTGTCTGTCTCTCTATCTATCTGTCTGTCTATCTATCTATCTATTTGTCTGTCTGTCTGTCTGTCTGTCTGTATCTATCTATCTGTCTGTCTGTCTATCTATCTGTCTGTCTATAAGAACATAAGAACATAAGAAGTAAGAGCAGGAGTAGGTCATACCGCATAACCTGCTCTTTGATTTTTTCTGCCAAAGTGCATAACGTCACACTTTCCAACATTATATTCCATCTGCCAAATCTCTGCCCACTCACTTAGCCTGTCTATATCCTTTTGCAGGTTTTTTATGTCCTCCTCACTCACTGCTTTCCCTCCCATCTTTGTATCGTCGGCAAACTTGGATACGTTGCACTCGGTCCCTTCCTCCAAATCGTTAATATAGATTGTAAAGAGTTGGGGTCCCAGCACTGACCTCTGTGGAACACCACTAGTTACTGATTGCCATCCTGAGAATGAACCATTTATCCCAACTCTTTCTTTTCTGTTAGATAGCCAATCTTCCACCCATGCCAGTATATGACGCCCAATCCCGTGATTTTTTATCTTGATCAGTAATCTTTTGTGTGGAACCTTGTCAAATGCCTTTTGGAAGTCCAGATACACTACATCCACTGGTTCCCCTTTATCCACCCTGTATGATACATCCTCAAAGAATTCGAGCAAATTTGTCAAACATGACTTCCCCTGTCTATCTCTCTATCTGTCTGTCTGCCTGTCTATCTCTGTATCTGTCTGTCTGTCTATCTATCTGTCTATCTGTCTCTGTATTTCTCTCTGTCTCTTTGACTGTCTCTCTCTGTCTGTCTCTCTCTCTCTCTCTCTCTCTCTGTCTCTCTCTGTCTTTCTCTCTGTCTTTCTCTCTGTCTCTCTCTCTGTCTCTCTCTCTGTCTTTCTCTCTCTCTCTCTCTCTCTCTGTCTATCTCTCTCTCTGTCTCTCTCTCTGTCTTTCTCTCTGTCTTTCTCTCTGTCTCTCTCTGTCTCTGTCTCTCTCTCTCTGTCTATCTCTCTCTGTCTCTCTCTGTCTCTCTCTCTCTATCACTCTGTCTCTCTCTCTCTGTCTGTCTCTCTCTCTGTCTTTCTCTCTCTCTCTCTGTCTATCTCTCTGTCTCTCTCTCTGTCTATCTCTCTGTCTTTCTCTCTGTCTATCTCTCTGTCTTTCTCTCTGTCTATCTCTGTCTCTCTCTGTCTCTCTCTCTGTCTCTCTCTCTGTCTATCTCTCTGTCTATCTGTCTCTCTCTCTGTCTATCTCTCTGTCTATCTCTCTGTCTTTCTCTCTGTCTATCTCTCTGTCTTTCTCTCTGTCTTTCTCTCTGGTCTATCTCTGTCTCTCTCTCTGTCTCTCTCTCTGTCTATCTCTCTGTCTATCTGTCTATCTCTCTGTCTATCTATCTCTCTCTGTATTTCTCTCTGTCTCTCTCTCTGTCTCTCTGTCTCTCTCTCTGTCTCTCTCTCTGTCTTTCTCTCTGTCTATCTATCTGTCTATCTATCTGTCTCTGTATTTCTCTCTGTCTCTCTGTCTGTCTCTCTCTGACTCTCTCTCTGTCTATCTTTCTCTCTGTCTCTCTCTCTCTCTGTCTTTCTCTCTGTCTTTCTCTGTCTATCTATCTGTCTATCTATCTGTCCCTGTCTCTCTCTCTGTCTTTCTCTCTGTCTATCTATCTGTCTCTGTATTTCTCTCTGTCTCTCTCTCTGTCTTTCTCTCTGTCTCTCTCTCTGTCTCTCTCTCTGTCTTTCTCTCTGTCTATCTATCTGTCTATCTATCTGTCTCTCTCTGTCTTTCTCTCTGTCTATCTATCTGTCTCTGTATTTCTCTCTGTCTCTCTCTCTGTCTCTCTCTCTGTCTTTCTCTCTGTCTTTCTCTCTGTCTATCTATCTGTCTCTCTCTGTCCTTCTCTCTGTCTATCTATCTGTCTCTGTATTTCTCTCTGTCTCTCTCTCTGTCTCTCTCTGTCTCTCTCTCTGTCTTTCTCTCTGTCTTTCTCTCTGTCTATCTATCTGTCTATCTATCTGTCTCTGTATTTCTCTCTGTCTCGCTGTCTGTCTCTCTGTCTATCTTTCTCTCTGTCTCTCTCAATTCAAATTCAAATCACTTTATTGGCATGACAAGTTACATCTTATGTTGCCAAAGCATCGGAAAACATTCATGTTTGTTCACAAAAATACAAATCTATCCATACAGTGTATAAACAGATATATCCCTGAGTGTATAAATATACATTCATATAATTTATATATACTCTTTTCTTATATTTAGTGGTTGTCCCTCTGTTTATGGCAAGCTGTAACATAGTGTGCCGCTAGTGTTACACAATTTCTCTCTTCCCCTAGTAGGTATGGGAGTTTTTGGTCGTCATTCAAATATCTGAAGTCCGGGCATATTTTTGTAAATTTTGGGTAGAAATTCTCCCTTATGCCCTGATATTTTCTACAAGCTGTGAGGAAGTGCATCTCTGTCTCCACCATTCCCTGACTGCAGTGAGAGCATATCCTGTCCTCTCTTGGTAGCCGGGTCTGCCTGTGTCTACCTTTTTCGATCGCCAGGCTATGTTCACTAAGTCTGTATATTGTCAAGATTTTTCTCAGTTTGCTGTCCTTTACCATGGTCAGGTAATCAGCTATGTTGTATTGTCTGTTTAGGGCCAAGTAGCAATTGAGTTTGTTTTGGGTTTTTGTTGTTTCTGCCCAATATGTCAGATATTTTTCCTTTTGCTTAGCGGCGATTGTGTTGGGTCGAATTCTTTGTGTTACGCTGTCACTGTCCTGGGGCTGGTTATTGTTAGTAGTGTTAATAGTTACTTCACTGAGTCCCAGGACTAGTTGACTGAGGGTATTCTTCTTTATGGTCATCTCTTGGCATTTCAGGGCGTCGTAGTGATAGCATTGGGGGTTGCTCATTTCTAGGTGTTTCCAAAATTTGGTGGCTCTTTTTTGGATAGTGATTATTAATGGATATTGGCCTAGTTCTGCCCTGCATGCATTGTTTACTGTTTTCCTTTGAGTCCGGAGGATACTTTTACAGAATTCTGCATGTAGGATCTCAATTGGGTGTTTGTCCCATTTTGCTAATTCTTGTTGTGTTATCGGTCCCCACACCTCACTGCCATAGAGTGCAATTGGTTCAATTACTGATTTGAAAATTTTGAGCCAAATGCTAATTGGGATTTCTATTTGGATGGATTTTTTAATGGCATAGAAAGCCCTTCTTGCTTTCTCTTTCAGTTCATTCACAGCCAGTTTGAAGTTTCCCGTAGAACTGATTTTTAAGCCCAAGTATGTGTAGTTAGTGGTTTGTTCAATTTTGGTTGTTCCTACTGTGAAATTTATTATGGGTCCCTGAGGTCTGGATCTTTGCTGGAACACAAGGACTTTGGTTTTTTGGGGATTTATTGTCAGGGCCCAAGTCTGGCAGTACGACTCCAGCAGATCCAGGTTCTGCTGTAGACCCTCCTTAGTTGGTGACAGCAGAACCAGGTCATCTGCATAGAGGAGGAATTTAACCTTGGATTCATATAGGGTGAGGCCGGGTGCTGTAGATTGTTCAAGTAGTTTTGCCAATTCATTTATGTAAATATTAAAGAGTGTCGGTGAGATTGGCGAGCCCTGCGTCACCCCCCGCCCCTGTGGGAAGTATTTTGTTTGTTTGTCTCCAATTTTAACTGCACATTTGTTGTTTGCATACATTGATTTAATTACATCATATGTTTTTCCCCCTACCCCGCTTTCGATAAGTTTCAGGAATAAACTGTCATGCCAGATGGAGTCGAAAGCCTTCTGGAAATCTATAAAGCATGCGTAGATTTTGCTTTTGTTATGGTGAACGTGTTTGTCAATTAGGGTCTGTAGGGTGAAGATATGATCTGATGTTCTATAATTTGGCAGGAATCCAATTTGGCTTTTATTCAAGACATTGTGCTCCTCAAGGAAGTTTATAAGTCTTTTGTTTATGATGCTACAGAATACCTTCCCCAGGTTACTGTTTACACAGATGCCTCGATAGTTATTTGGGTCGACTTTGTCCCCACTTTTGTATATGGGCGTTATGAGTCCTTTGTTCCAGATATCAGGGAAGTAACCGACACTCAGAACCAAGTTGAAGAGTTTTAGGATAGCCAGTTTCATTTTATCGTCTGTGTGTTTAATCATCTCGTTTAGTATGCCGTCTGTTCCGCAAGCTTTTCCTGGTCGCAGGTCCTTGAGTTTTTCAAAAAGTTCTTTTTCTGTTATTATGGAGTCTAGCGGGTTTTGGTTATCTTTTATGGCCATTTCAAGCTTTTCCAGTTTTTTGCATATTTGGTGTTGTTGTGGCCTTAGTGTGTTTTTCTGGTATAATTTTTCAAAGTGGTTTTCCCATGTGTCCCCATTTTGAATGGCCAATTCGTCGTGTTGTTTTTTGTGTAGTGTATTCCAGTTGTCCCAGAAACAATTGGAATCAATGGATTCCTCAATGGAGCTGAGTGTGTTCTTAATATATTGCTCTTTTTTGGTTCTGAGTGTGTTTCTGTATTGTGTTAGTGTCTGACAATAAGTAAGGCGTAATTCCTCGTTTTCTGGATGTCTGTGTTTTTGGTTTGATATTTTTCTAAGTTTTTTCCTCATGTTATGGCAATCTGGGTCAAACCATTTTTCATAGTTTTTTGTTTTGGTTTGTTCTTGCGAGCTTTCAAGTTTGACCTTGTTGCCAAATTATCAAAAATATTGTTTAGGTTATTCACTGCCTGGTTTACGCCTTCTTATTGTGAGTGTATATGTTATCCAGAAAGGTGTCCAAGAGAGCTTGAGTTGATTCATTGCTAATTGCTTTCTGGTATTTTTCTGTGTCGTTTTTGGCCCATCTGTACGATTTTTTGGTGTTGTACAGTTTACTGGGTTGTGTTTCTATGTTGTTTGTTTCTGTCTTTTAGTAATTTGACTGTGATCTGACAGTGTTGTTTGTGGTTTGACTGTGAATGCTCTGTCTCTCTCTCTGTCTATCTCTCCCTCTGTCTTTCTCTCTGTCTCTCTCTCTGTCTATCTATCTGTCTATCTATCTGTCTCTGTATTTCTCTCTGTCTCTCTGTCTCTCTCTCTGTCTATCTTTCTCTCTGTCTCTCTCTCTGTCTCTCTCTCTGTCTCTCTCTGTCTCTCTCTCTGTCTCTCTCTCTGTCTCTGTATTTCTCTCTGTCTCTCTCTCTGTCTCTCTCCCTGTCTTTCTCTCTGTCTATCTATCTGTCTATCTATCTGTCTCTGTATTTCTCTCTGTCTATCTCTCTATCTATCTCTCTGTCTATCTTTCTTGCTTTCTTTCTTTCCTCCTCCCAGGGCCTGTCTGCTCTCTCATGGGAACATCAAAGATCCCTTTTCACTATTTTGAAGACGAGCAGGGGGCGTTCTCCCCGATCTCCTGGGGCCAATATTTATCCCTCAATCAACATCACTGAACAGATGAACTGGTCATTATCACTTTGCGGCTTGTGGGATCTTGCTGTTCGCAAATTGGCTGCCGCGTTGCCTACAATGTAGCAGTGACTCCGCTTCAGAAAAAGTTCTCCATTGGCTGTAAAGCGCTTTGGGATGTCCTGAGTTGGTGAAAGGTGCTATAGAAATGTAAGTCTTTCTTTTCCTTCGTGTACCCAGTCTGCAGTCTCCATGATCTGAATTGTATTGGATATTTGATGTCGCCGAACCAATCAAAACCCGAAGGAACCCTCCCCACTCCTCTCTCCCCTTCCCCCTCCTCCTCCCTTCGCTTCCCTGCCCCCCCTCCCCAAGCCTTCAGCTCCCCTCCCCCTCCCCACACCTAACTCCTCTCACCTCCCCACCCTCACATCCCCCTCCCCCTCCCCTCACATTCCCCCACCCCCACCCCCACAACCCCCCCCCCACATCCCCCCCCCACCCCTCCCAATCCCCACCCCACCCCCACCCCTCACATTCCCCCCACCCCCAACCCCCACATACCCCCTCCCATCACATCCCCCACCCCCACCCCTCCCCCTCCCCCACATTCCCTCCCCCCACACCCCCCACCCCCCTCCCCCACTTCCCCACCCCCCTTCCCCACTTCACCCTCCCCCTCCCCTCACATCCCCCACCCCTCCCCACACTTCCCCCCCCCCACCCCCACTTCCCCACCCCCCACCCCTCACATTCCCCCCCCCCACCCCTCACATCCCCCCACCCCCACCCCCACTTCCCCCTCCCCTCACATCCCCACCCCCCCCCACCCCACATCCCCCCCCCCCACCCCCCACCCCCCTCCCCCACACCCCCTCCCCCACCCCCACATCCCCCACCCCCTCCCACACATCCCCCACCCCCACCCCCACATTCCCCCTCCCCCTCCCCTCACTTCCCCCTCCCCCTCCCCTCCACTTCCCCCTCCCCCTCCCCCACATTCCCCCACCCCCACCCCCACAATCCCCCACCCCCTCCCCTCTCCCACCCCCTCCCCTCACATTCCCCACCCCCTCCCCCACATCCCCACCCCCACCCCACACATTCCCCACCCCTCACATTCCCCCTCCCCCTCCCCCTCCCCTCACATTCCCCCTCCCCCTCACCCCCCCACTCCCCCTTCCCTCACATTCCCCCTCCCCCTCCCCTCACATTCCCCCTCCCCTCACATTCCCCCTCCCCTCCCCCTCCCCTCACATTCCCCCTCCCCCTCACCCCCCACTCCCCCTTCCCTCACTTTCCCCCTCCCCCTCCCCTCACTTTCCCCTCCCCTCCCTCACTTTCCCCCTCCCTCTCCCCTCACATTCCCCCTCCCCCTCCCCTCACTTTCCCCCTCCCCCTCCCCTCACTTTCCCCCTCCCCCTCCCCTCACTTTCCCCCTCCCCTCCCCTCACTTTCCCCCTCCCTCTCCCCTCACATTCCCCCTCCCCCTCCCCTCACTTTCCCCCTCCCCCTCCCCTCACTTTCCCCTCCCTCTCCCCTCACTTTCCCCCTCCCCTCCCCTCACTTTCCCCCTCCCCTCCCCTCACTTTCCCCCTCCCCCTCCCCTCACTTTCCCCCTCCCCTCTCCCTCACTTTCCCCCTCCCCCTCCCCTCACTTTCCCCCTCCCCCTCCCTCACTTTCCCCCTCCCCTCCCCTCACTTTCCCCCTCCCCCTCCCCTCACTTTCCCCTCCCCCTCCCCTCACTTTCCCCCTCCCCCTCCCTCACTTTCCCCCTCCCCTCCCTCACTTTCCCCTCCCCCTCCCCTCACTTTCCCCTCCCCCTCCCCTCACTTTCCCCCTCCCCCTCCCCTCACTTTCCCCCTCCCCCTCCCCTCACTTTCCCCCTCCCCCTCCCCTCACTTTCCCCCTCCCCCTCCCCTCACATTCCCCCTCCCCCTCCCCTCACTTTCCCCCTCCCCCTCCCCTCACTTTCCCCCTCCCCTCCCTCACTTTCCCCCTCCACCTCCCCTCACTTTCCCCCTCCCCCTCCCCTCACTTCCCCCTCCCCTCCCCTCACTTTCCCCCTCCCCCTTCCCTCACTTTCCCCCTCCCCCTCCCCTCACTTTCCCCCTCCCCTCCCCCTTCCCTCACATTCCCCCTCCCCCCTTCCCTCTCCATCCCCCTCCCCTCACCTTCCCACTCCCCCTTCCCTCACTTTCCCCCTCCCCCTCCCTTCACTTTCCCCCTCCCCCTCCCCTCACATTCCCCCTCCCCCTCCCCTCCCATTCCCCCTCCCCCTTCCCTCTCCATTCCCCTCCCCTCACCTTCCACTCCCCCTTCCCTCACTTTCCCCCTCCCCTTCCCTCTCCATCCCCTCCCTCTCCCTCCCCCTCCCCTCACCCCCCTCCCCTCTTCTCTCCCGCTCCCTCCTACCCTCTCCTCCCTGCCACTCCCTCTCCTCCCCTCAAGCCCCTCTCCCTCCCCCTCCCCTCACTTCCCACTCCCCCTTGCCTCACTTTCCCCCGCTTCTCTTCCCTCCGCAAGC